>NC_024800.2:297691-407852 GCF_000309985.2 Brassica rapa | reverse complement strand
GATTAAAGATTATAGGCTTCATATATAGAGCATTTACCGAAAACTCACTATTTTCGTAGGGGGTACACATAGATTTTGAGAAAAATTCAAAAATTTGACAATACTGTTTTAATACATAGTTGAATCATGTAATAAATATGATGAATTCAAAGAGGTTGGAACCTTTGTTGTCTCCGTTTCTCTAAGGAATAGCAATTTTATAGTGGTTAGTCCAATGATTTAGGGAGTATTTACAGTTTTGCTAAATTAATTGATAAAAAATTAGAACGATGTCCATGTACCATGAAAAAGAGTTTATCATAAATTAATACAAATGTATAATGTGGTTATAAATTTAAAACGAATTAAAAGATTATAGGCTTCATATATAGAGCATTTACCGAAAACTCACTATTTTCGTAGGGGGTACACATAGATTTTGAGAAAAATTCAAAAAATTTGACAATACTGTTTTAATACATATATGAGTCATAATAACATATGATGAAGTTCAAAGAGGTTTGTAACCTTTGTTGTCTCCGTTTCTCTAGGGAATAGCAATTTTATAGTGGTTAGTCAATGATTTAGGGAGTATTTGCAGTTTTGCTAAATTAATGATAAAAATTAGAACGATGTCCATGTACCATGAAAAGAAGTTTATCATAAATTAATACAAAGGTATAATGTGGTTTATAAATTTTAAAACGAATTAAAAGATTATAGGCTTCATATATAGAGCATTTACCGAAAACTCACTATTTTCGTAGGGGGGTACACATAGATTTGGAGAAAAATTCAAAAATTTGACAATACTGTTTTAATACATATTTGAATCATGTAATAAAATATGATGAAGTTCAAAGAGGTTTGGAACTTTGTTGTCTCCGTTTCTCTAAGGAATAGCAATTTTATAGTGGTTAGTCCAATGATTTAGGGAGTATTTACAGTTTTGCTAAATTAATTGATAAAAAATAGAACGATGTCCATGTACCATGAAAAAAGTTTATCATAAATTAATACAAATGTATAATGTGGTTATAAATTTTAAAACGAATAAAGATTATAGGCTTCATATATAGAGCATTTTACCGAAACTCACTATTTTCGTAGGGGGGTACACATAGATTTTGAGAAAAATTCAAAAAATTTGAGAATACTGTTTTAATACATATTTGAATCATGTAATAAATATGATGAAGTTCAAAGAGGTTTGGAACCTTTGTTGTCTCCGTTTCTCTAGGGAATAGCATTTTATGGTTAGTCCAATGATTTAGGGAGTATTTGCAGTTTGCTAAATTAATGGATAAAAATTAGAACGATGTCCATGTACCATGAAAGAAGTTTATCATAAATTAATACAAAGGTATAATGTGGTTTATAAATTTTAAAACGAATTAAAAGATTATAGGCTTCATATATAGAGCATTTACCGAAAACTCACTATTTTCGTAGGGGGGTACACATAGATTTTGAGAAAATTTCAAAAAATTGACAATACTGTTTTAATACATATTTGAATCATGTAATAACATATGATGAAGTTCAAAGAGGTTTGGAACCTTTGTTGTCTTCGTTTCTCTAGGAATAGCAATTTATAGTGGTTAGTCCAATGATTTAGGGAGTATTTGCAGTTTTGCTAAATTAATTGATAAAAAATTAGAACGATGTCCATGTACCATGAAAAGAAGTTTTCATACAATTAATACAAAGGTATAATGTGGTTTTAAATTTTAAAACAATTTTAAAGATTATAGGCTTCATATATAGAGCATTTACCGAAACTCACTATTTTCGTAGGGGTACACATAGATTTTGAGAAAAATTCAAAAAAATTGAGAATACTGTTTTAATACATATTTGAATCATGTAATAAAATATGATGAAGTTCAAAGAGGTTTGGAACCTTTGTTGTCTCCGTTTCTCTAGGAATAAAGCAATTTTATAGTGGTTAGTCCAATGATTTAGGGAGTATTTGCAGTTTTGCTAAATTAATTGATAAAAAATTAGAACGATGTCCATGTACCATGAAAAGAAGTTTATCTAAAATTAATACAAATGTATAATGTGGTTATAAATTTTAAAACGAATTAAAATTTTATAGGCTTCATATATAGAGCATTTACCGAAAACTCACTATTTTCGTAGGGGGGTACACATAGATTTTGAGAAAAATTCAAAAAATTTGAGAATACTGTTTTAATACATATTTGAATCATGTAATAAAATATGATGAAGTTCAAAGAGGTTTGGAACCTTTGTTGTTTCCGTTTCTCTAAGGAATAGCAATTTTATAGTGGTTAGTCCAATGATTTAGGGAGTATTTACAGTTTTGCTAAATTAATTGATAAAAAATTAGAACGATGTCCATGTACCATGAAAAGAGTTTATCATAAATTAATACAAATGTATAATGTGGTTTATAAATTTTAAAACGAATTAAAGATTATAGGCTTCATATATAGAGCATTTACCGAAAACTCACTATTTTCGTAGGGGGGTACACATAGATTTTGAGAATTCAAAAAATTTAGAATACTGTTTTAATACATATTTGAATCATGTAATAAATATGATGAAGTTCAAAGAGGTTTGGAACCTTTGTTGTCTTCCGTTTCTCTAGGAATAGCAATTTTATAGTGGTTAGTCCAATGATTTAGGGAGTATTTACAGTTTTGCTAAATTAATTGATAAAAAATTAGAACGATGTCCATGTACCATGAAAAGAAGTTTATCATAAATTAATACAAATGTATAATGTGGTTATAAATTTTAAAACGAATTAAAAGATTATAGGCTTCATATATAGAGCATTTACCGAAAACTCACTATTTTCGTAGGGGGTACACATAGATTTTGAGAAAAATTCAAAAAAATTGAGAATACTGTTTTAATACATATTTGAATCATGTAATAAAATATGATGAAGTTCAAAGAGGTTTGGAACCTTTGTTGTTTCCGTTTCTCTAAGGAATAGCAATTTTATAGTGGTTAGTCCAATGATTTAGGGAGTATTTACAGTTTTGATAAATTAATTGATAAAAAATTAGAACGATGTCCATGTACCATGAAAAGAAGTTTATCATAATTAATACAAATGTATAATGTGGTAATAAATTTTAAATCGAAATAAAAGATTATAGGCTTCATATATAGAGCATTTACCGAAAACTCACTATTTTCGTAGGGGGGTACACATAGATTTTGAGAAAAATTCAAAAAATTTGACAACACTGTTTTAATGCATAGTTGAATCATGTAATAACATATGATGAAGTTCAAAGAGGTTTGGAACCTTTGTTGTCTCCGTTTCTCTAGGGAATAGCAATTTTATAGTGGTTAGTCCAATGATTTAAGGAGTATTTGCAGTTTTGCTAAATTAATTGATAAAAAATTAGAACGATGTCCATGTACCATGAAAGAAGTTTATTATAAATTAATACAAATGTATAATGTGGTTATAAATTTTAAAACAATTAAAGATTATAGGCTTCATATATAGAGCATTTACCGAAAACTCACTATTTTCGTAGGGGGTACACATAGATTTTGAGAAAATTCAAAAATTTTGACAATACTGTTTTAATACATATTTGAATCATGTAATAAATATGATGAAGTTCAAAGAGGTTGGAACCTTTGTTGTCTCCGTTTTCTCTAAGGAATAGCAATTTTATAGTGGTTAGTCCAATGATTTAGGGAGTATTTGCAGTTTTGCTAAATTAATTGATAAAAAATTAGAACGATGTCCATGTACCATGAAAAAAGTTTTATCATAATTAATACAAATGTATAATGTGTTTATAAATTTTAAAACGAATTAAAAGATTATAGGCTTCATATATAGAGCATTTACCGAAAACTCACTATTTTCGTAGGGGTACACATAGATTTTGAGAAAAATTCAAAAAAATTTGAGAATACTGTTTTAATACATATTTGAATCATGTAATAACATATGATGAAGTTCAAAGAGGTTTGGAACCTTTGTTGTCTCCGTTTCTCTAAGGAATAGCAATTTTATAGTGGTTAGTCCAATGATTTAGGGAGTATTTGCAGTTTGCTAAATTAATTGATAAAAAATTAGAACGATGTCCATGTACCATGAAAAGAAGTTTATCATAAATTAATACAAATGTATATGTGGTTATAAATTTTAAAACGAATTAAAAGATTATAGGCTTCATATATAGAGCATTTACCGAAAACTCACTATTTTCGTAGGGGGTACACATAGATTTTGAGAAAAATTCAAAAAATTTGAGAATACTGTTTTAATACATATTGAATCATGTAATAACATATGATGAAGTTCAAAGAGTTTGGAACCTTTGTTGTCTCCGTTTCTCTAGGGAATAGCAATTTTATAGTGGTTAGTCCAATGATTTAGGGAGTATTACAGTTTTGCTAAATTAATTGATAAAAAATTAGAACGATGTCCATGTACCATGAAAAGAGTTTATCATAAATTAATACAAAGTATAATGTGGTTATAAATTTTTAAACGAATTAAAAGATTATAGGCTTCATATATAGAGCATTTACCGAAAACTCACTATTTTCGTAGGGGGGTACACATAGATTTTGAAAAAATTCAAAATTTGAGAATACTGTTTTAATACATATTTGAATCATGTAATAAATATGATGAAGTTCAAAGAGGTTTGGAACCTTTGTTTTCCGTTTCTCTAGGAATAGCAATTTTATAGTGGTTAGTCCAATGATTTAGGGAGTATTTACAGTTTTGCTAAATTAATTGATAAAAAATTAGAACGATGTCCATGTACCATGAAAAAAGTTTATCATAAATTAATACAAATGTATAATGTGGTTATAAATTTTAAAACAAATTAAAAGATTATAGGCTTCATATAGAGAGCATTTACCGAAAACTCACTATTTTCGTAGGGGGGTACACATAGATTTTGAGAAAAATTCAAAAAATTGAGAATACTGTTTTAATACATAGTTGAATCATGTAATAAATATGATGAAGTTCAAAGAGGTTTGGAACCTTTGTTGTCTCCGTTTCTCTAGGGAATAGCAATTTTATAGTGGTTAGTCCAATGATTTAGGGAGTATTTGCAGTTTTGCTAAATTAATTGATAAAAATTAGAACGATGTCCATGTACCATGAAAAGAAGTTTATCATACATTAATACAAGGTATAATGTGGTTTAAATTTAAAACAATTTAAAGATTATAGGCTTCATATATAGAGCATTTACCGAAAACTCACTATTTTCGTAGGGGTTACACATAGATTTTGAGAAAAATCAAAAAATTTGAAATACTGTTTTAATACATATTTGAATCATGTAATAAAATATGATGAAGTTCAAAGAGGTTTGGAACCTTTGTGTCTCCGTTTCTCTAGGGAATAGCAATTTTATAGTGGTTAGTCCTAATGATTTAGGGAGTATTTGCAGTTTTGCTAAATTAATTGATAAAAAATTAGAACGATGTCCATGTACCATGAAAAAGAGTTTTCATAACATTAATACAAATGTATAATGTGGTTTTAAATTTAAAACGAATTAAAAGATTATAGGCTTCATATATAGAGCATTTACCGAAAACTCACTATTTTCGTAGGGGTACACATAGATTTTGAGAAAAATTCAAAAATTTGAAATACTGTTTTAATACATAGTTGAATCATGTAATAACATATGATGAAGTTCAAAGAGGTTTGGAACCTTTGTTGTCTCCGTTTCTCTAGGGAATAGCAATTTATAGTGGTTAGTCCAATGATTTAGGGAGTATTTGCAGTTTTGCTAAATTAATGGATAAAAAATTAGAACGATGTCCATGTACCATGAAAGAAGTTTATCATAAATTAATACAAAGGTATAATGTGGTTATAAATTTTAAAACGAATTAAAAGATTATAGGCTTCATATATAGAGCATTTACCGAAAACTCACTATTTTCGTAGGGGGTACACATAGATTTTGAGAAAAATTCAAAAAATTTGAAATACTGTTTTAATACATATTTGAATCATGTAATAAAATATGATGAATTCAAAGAGGTTGGAACCTTTGTTGTCTCCGTTTCTCTAGGAATAACAATTTTATAGTGGTTAGTCCAATGATTTAGGGAGTATTTACAGTTTTGCTAAATTAATTGATAAAAAATTAGAAAGATGTCCATACCATGAAAAGAAGTTTATCATAAATTAATACAAATGTATAATGTGGTTATAAATTTTAAAACGAATTAAAAGATTATAGGCTTCATATATAGAGCATTTACCGAAAACTCACTATTTTCGTAGGGGGTACACATAGATTTTGAGAAAAATTCAAAAAATTGAGAATACTGTTTTAATACATATTTGAATCATGTAATAAAATATGATGAAGTTCAAAGAGGTTTGGAACCTTTGTTATTTCCGTTTCTCTAAGGAATATCAATTTTATAGTGGTTAGTCCAATGATTTAGGGATTATTTACAGTTTTGCTAAATTAATTGATAAAAAATTAGAACGATTTCCATGTACCATGAAAAGGAATGAAAAGAAGTTTATCATACATTAATACAAAGGTATAATGTGGTTTTAAATTTTAAAACCAATTTAAAGATTATAGGCTTCATATATAGAGCATTTACCGAAAACTCACTATTTTCGTAGGGTACATAGATTTTCAGAAAAAATTCAAAAAATTTGACAATACTATTTTAATGCATAGTTGAATCATGTAATAACATATGATGAATTTCAAAGAGGTTTTGAACCTTTGTTGTGTCCGTTTCTCTAGGGAATAGCAAGTTATAGTGGTTAGTCCAATGATTTAGGGAGTATTTGCAGTTTTGCTAAATTAATGGATAAAAAATTAGAACGATGTCCATGTACCATGAAAAGAATTTTATCATACATTAATACAAAGGTATAATGTCGTTTTAAATTTTAAAACAAATTTAAAGATTATAGGCTTCATATATAGAGCATTTACCGAAAACTCACTATTTTCGTAGGGGGGTACACATAGATTTTGAGAAAAATTCAAAAAAATTGACAATACTGTTTTAATACATATTTGAATCATGTAATAAAATCTGATGAAGTTCAAAGAGGTTTGGAACCTTTATTGTCTCCGTTTCTCTAGGGAATAGCAATTTTATAGTGGTTAGTCCAATGATTTAGGGAGTATTTGCAGTTCTGCTAAATTAATGGATAGAAAATTAGAACGATGTTCATGTACCATGAAAAGAAGTTTATCATACATTAATACAAAGGTATAATCTGGTTTTAAATTTTAAAACAAATTTAAAGATTATAGGCTTCATATATAGAGCATTTACTGAAAACTCACTATTTTCGTAGGGGTTAGATTTTGAAAAAAATTCAAAAAAAATGAAAATACTGTTTTAATACATATTTGAATCATGTAATAAAATATGATGAATTTCAAAGAGTTTTAGAACCTTTGTTGTCTATGTTTCTCTAGGGAATAGCAATTTTATAGTGGTTAGTCTAATGATTTAGGGAGTATTTGCAGTTTTGCTAAATTAGTGGATAAAAAATTAGAACGATGTCTATGTAACATGAAAAGAAGTTTATCATACATTAATACAAAGGTATAATGTGGTTTTAAATTTTAAAACAAATTTAAAGATTATAGGCTTCATATATAGAGCATTTACCGAAAACTCACTATTTTCGTAGGGGTTAACACATAGATTTTGAAAAAAAATTGAAAAAATTGAAAATATTGTTTTAATACATATTTGAATCATGTAATAAAATTTGATGAAGTTCAAAGAGTTTTGGAACCTTTGTTGTCTCCGTTTCTCTAGGGAATAGCAATTTTATAGTGGTTAGTCCAATGATTTAGGGAGTATTTGCAGTTCTGCTAAATTAATGGATAGAAAATTAGAACGATGTCCATGTACCATGAAAAGAAGTTTATCATACATTAATACAAAGGTATAATCTGGTTTTAAATTTTAAAACAAATTTAAAGATTATAGGCTTCATAGATAGAGCATTTACCAAAAACTCACTATTTTCAAAGGGGTTAACACATAGATTTTGAGAAAAATACAAAAAATATGAGAATACTGTTTTAATACATATTTTAATCATGTAATAAAATATGATGATGTTCAAAGAGTTTTAGAACCTTTGTTGTCTATGTTTCTCTAGGGAATAGCAATTTTATAGTTGTTAGTCTAATGATTTAGGGAGTATTTGCAGTTTTGCTAAATTAATGGATAAAAAATTAGAACGATGTCCATGTACCATGAAAAGAAGTTTATCATACATTAATACAAAGGTATAATGTGGTTTTAAATTTTAAAACAAATTTAAAGATTATAGGCTTCATATATAGAAGTTTATCATACATTAATACAAAGGTATAATCTGGTTTTAAATTTTAAAACAAATTTAAAGATTATAGGCTTCATATATAGAGCATTTACCAAAAACTCACTATTTTCGTAGGGGGTTAACACATAGATTTTGAAAAAAAATTCAAAAAAATTGAAAATACTGTTTTAATACATATTTGAATCATGTAATAAAATATGATGATGTTCAAAGAGTTTTAGAACCTTTGTTGTCTCTGTTTCTCTAGGGAATAGCAATTTTATAGTGGTTAGTCTAATGATTTAGGGAGTATTTGCAGTTTTGCTAAATTAATGGATAAAAAATTAGAACGATGTCCATGTACCATGAAAAGAAGTTTATCATACATTAATACAAAGGTATAATGTGGTTTTAAATTTTAAAACAAATTTAAAGATTATAGGCTTCATATATAGAAGTTTATCATACTTTAATACAAAGGTATAATCTGGTTTTAAATTTTAAAACAAATTAAAAATTATTGGCTTCATATATAGAGCATTTACCAAAAACTCACTATTTTCGTAGGGGGTTAACATATAGATTATAAAAAAAAATTCAAAAAAATTGAGAATACCGTTTTAATACATATTTGAATCATGTAGTAAAATATGATGATGTTCAAAGAGTTTTAGAACCTTTGTTGTCTCTGTTTCTCTAAGGAATAGCAATTTTATAGTGGTTAGTCCAATGATTTAGGGAGTATTTACAGTTTTGCTAAATTAATGGATAAAAAATTAGAACGATGTCCATGTACCATGAAAAGAAGTTTATCATACATTAATACAAAGGTATAATGTGGTTTTAAATTTTAAAATAAATTTAAAGATTATAGGCTTCATATATAGAGCATTTACCGAAAACTCACTATTTTCGTAGGGGTTAACACATAGATTTTGAAAAAAATCAAAAAAATTGAAAATACTGTTTTAATACATATTTGAGTCATGTAAAAAAATATGATGAAGTTCAAAGAGTTTTGGAACTTTTGTTGTCTCCGTTTCTCTAGGGAATAGCAATTTTATAGTGGTTAGTCTAATGATTTAGGGAGTATTTGCAGTTTTGCAAAATTAATAGGTAAAAAATTAGAACGATGTCCATGTACCATGAAAAAAAGTTTATCATAAATTAATACAAAGGTATAATGTGGTTTTAAATTTTAAAACAAATTTAAAGATTATAGACTTCAATATATAGAGAATTTACCGAAAACTCACTATTTTCGTAAGGGGGTACACACAGATTTTGAGAAAAATTCAAAAAATTTGACAATACTGATTAAATACATAGTTGAATCACGTTATAACATATGATGAAGTTCAAAGAGGTTTGGAACCTTTGTTATCTCCGTTTCTCTAGGGAATAGCAATTTTATAGTGGTTAGTCCAATGATTTAGGGAGTATTTGCAGTTTTGCTAAATTAATGGATAAAAAATTAGAACGATGTCCATGTACCATGAAAAGGAGATTATCATACATTAATACAAATGTATAATGTGGTTTTAAATTTTAAAACAAATTTAAATATTATAGGCTTCATATATAGATCAATTACCGAAAACTCACTATTTTCATAGGGGGTACACATAGATTTTGAGAAAAAGTCAAAAAATTTGACAATACTGTTTTAATACATATTTGAATCGTGTAATAAAAAAAGATGAAGTTCAAAGAGGTTTGGAACCTTTGTTGTCTCCCTTTCTCTAGGGAATAGCAATTTTATAGTGGTTAGTCTAATGATTTAAAGACTATTTGTAGTTTTCCTAAATTAATGGATAAAAAATTAGAACGATGTCCATGTACCATGAAAAGAAGTTTATCATACATTAATACAAAGGTATAATGTGGTTTTAAATTTTAAAACAAATTTAAAGATTATAGGCTTCATATATATATCATTTACCGAAAACTCACTATTTTCGTAGGGGTACACATAGATTTTGAAAAAAATTAAAAAAATTTGACAATACTGTTTTAATGCATAGTTAAATCATGTAATAACATTAGATTAATTTCAAAGAGGTTTGGAACCTTTGTTGTCTCCGTTTCTCTAGGGAATAGCAATTTTATAGTGGTTAGTCCAATGATTTAGTGAGTATTTGCAGTTTTGCTAAATTAATGGATAAAAAATTAGAACGATCTCCATGTACCATGAAAAGAAGTTTATCATACATTAATACAAAGGTATAATGGGGTTTTAAATTTTAAAACAAATTTAAAGATTATAGGCTTCATATATAGAGCATTTACCGAAAACTCACTCTTTTCGTAGGGGGGTACACATAGATTTTGAGAAAAAATTCAAAAAATTTGAGAATACTGTTTTAATACATATATGAATCATGGAATAACATAGGATAAAGTTCAAAGAGTTTTGTAACCTTTGTTGTCTCCGTTTCTCTAGGGAATATCAATTTTATAGTGGTTAGTCCAATGATTTAGGGAGTATTTGAAATTTCGCTAAATTAATGGATAAAAAATTAGAACGATGTCCATGTACCATGAAAAGAAGTTTATCATACATTAATACAAAGGTATAATGTGGTTTTAAATTTTAAAACAAATTTAAAGATTATAGGCTTCATATATAGAGCATTTACCGAAAACTCACTATTTTCGTAGGGGGGTACACATAGATTTTGAGAAAAATTCAAAAAATTTGACAATACTGTTTTAATGCATAGTTGAATCATGTAATAACATATGATAAAGTTCAAAGAGGTTTTGAACCTTTGTTGTCTCTGTTTCTCTAGGGAATAGCAATTTTATAGTGGTTAGTCTAATGATTTAGGGAGTATTTGCAGTTTTGCTAAATTAATGGATAAAAAATTAGAATGATGTCCATGTACCATGAAAAGGAGATTATCATACATTAATACTAATGTATAATGTGGTTTTAAATTTTAAAACAAATTTAAAGATTATAGGCTTCAATATATAGAGCATTTACCGAAAACTCAATATTTCCGTAGGGGTTAACACATAGATTTTGAGAAAAATTCAAAAAAATATGACAATTCTGTTTTAATACATAGTTGAATCATGTAATAACATAGGATGAAGTTCAAAGAGGTTTGGAATCCGTTTCTCTAGGGAATAACAATTTTATAGTGGTTAGTCTAATGATTTAGCGAGTCTTTGCAGTTTTGCTAAATTAATTGACAAAAAATTAGAACGATTTCCATGTACCATGAAAAAGAGTTTATCATAAATTAATACAAATGTATAATGTGGTTATAAATTTTAAAACGAATTAAAAGATTATAGGCTTCATATATAGATCATTTACCGAAAACTCACTATTTTCGTAGGGAATTAACACATAGATTTTGATAAAATTTAAAAAATCTGATAATGTTGTTTTAATGCATAGTTGAATCATGAACTAACATATGATGATGTTCAGAGAGGTTTTGAACCTTTTTTGTCTCCGTTTCTCTATAATAGCAATTTTATTGAGGTTTGTGTGCTTATTTAGGGAGCATATGAACTTTTACTAAATTAATTGATAAACAAATATGACGATGCCCATGTACCATAAAATATAGTTTAGAATACATTAACAAAAATGTAGAATGTGGTTAGATATTTTAAAATAACACTAAAGATTATAAGCTTCAAGATTTAAAGCATTTACCCAAAAACTGAATATTTAGTAGGGGTTAACACATAGATTTTGAGAAAAATTCAAAAAATCTGACAATGTTGTTTTTATGCAAAGTTGTATCATGAACTAACATATGATGATGACAAGAGAGGTTTTGAACCTTTGTTGTCTCAGTTTCTCTAGAATAGGAATTTTATTGTGGTTTGTGTACTTATTTAGGGAGCATATGAAGTTTTACTAAATTAATTGATAAAAAAAATATGATGTTGCCCACGTACCATAAAATATAGTTTAGAATACATTAACAAAAATATAGATTATGTTTAGAAATTTTAAAATAACACTTAAGATTATAGGTTTCAGTATCTAGAGCATTTACCCAAAACTGAATATTTTGTAGGAGTTAACATATAGATTTTAAGAAAAAATTAAAAAATCTGACAATGTTGTTTTTATGCATAGTTGTATCATGAACTAACATATGATGATGGTCAGAGAAGTTTTGAACCTTTGTTGTCTCCGTTTCTCTAGAATAGACTTTTTGTTGTGGTTTGTGTACTTATTTAGGGAGCATATGAAGTTTTACTAAAATAATTGATTAAAAAATAAAACGGTGCCCATGTACCATGAAATATAGTTTAGAATACATTAACAAAAATATAGAATATGGTTAGACATTTTAAAATAACACTAAAGATTATAGGCTTTAATATAGAGCATTAACCCAAAAACTGAATATTTTGTAGGAGTTAGGGATTAGAAGTTTCCTTTTCCCTTTCATGTTTATCTTTAAAGGATATTTCCTATTTCCTTTTAGCTTAGGATTTGTACTATTTCCTTTTATCCTTATCTTGTAATCCTCTTTATAAGGGAACACTTTGATTCAAGTAATAACACACGATTTCCCCAATTATTCACAACACGTTATCAGCACGATAGCCTCTAAATCCCTGAGACCTAAAATCAAAACCTAAAAGCCTAAACCGGCGAATCAACCTAAAACCCTGAACGTTCCTTGTTCGTTCTAAAACCTTGACGTCCTCAACACCGAACGTCCTCAGCTCTTGATCGCATTCTCAGCTCGCACACGAGAAGAACGCATCCGTCCGAGAACACCTCGCACCCGAGACAGCTCGCGTCCGTCCTCAGCTCGCGTCCGACTACATCCGCGACCCGATAGGAGACAGCAAGCGTCCGTTCGTCTCAGCTCGAAGTTTCATCCATTCTCAGGAGGTCCGGTTCTATACCTCTACGAAACAAAGGTAACACATAGATTTTGAAAAATATTCAAAAAATCTGACAATATTTTTTAATGCATAGTTATATCATGAACTAACATATGATGATGGTGAGAGAGGTTTTGAACCTTTGTTGTCTCTGTTTCTCTAGAATAACAATTTTATTGCGGTTTGAGTACTTATTTAGGGAGCATATGTAGTTTTACTAAATTAAAAAAATAGAACGATGCCCATGTACCATGAAATATAGTTTAGAATACATTAACAAAAATGTAGAATGTGGTTAGAAATTTTAAAATAACATTAAAGATTATAGGCTTCAGTATATTAACTATTAACTCAAAAACTGAATATTTTGTAGGGGTTAACACATAAATTTTGAGAAAAATTCAAGAAAATATGACAATATTGTTTTAATGCATAGTTGTATCATAAACTAACATATGATGATGGTCAGAGAGGTTTTGAACCTTTGTTTTCTATGTTTCTCAAGATTGGCAATTTTATTGTCGTTTGTGTACTTATTTTTGGAGCATTTGAAGTTTTACTAAATTAATTGATAAAAAAATTAGAACGATGCCCATGTACCATGAAATATAGTTTAAAATACATTAACAAAAATATCGAATGTGGTTAGAAATTTTAAAATAACATTAAAGATTATAGGCTTCAGCATATAGAGCATTTACCCAAAAACTGAATATTTTGTAGGGTTAAACACATAGATTTTGAAAAACATTCAAAAAATCTGACAATATTTTTTTAATACATAGTTGTATCATGAACTAATATATGATGATGGTCAGAGAGGTTTTGAATCTTTGTTGTCTCCGTTTCCTTAGAATAGCCATTTTATTTTGGTTTGTGTACTTATTTAGGGAGCATATGAAGTTTTACTAATTGATAAAAAAAATATGACGATGTCTATGAACCATAAAATATAGTTTAGAATACTTTAACAAAAATATAGAATTTGGTTAGAAATTTTAAGATAACATTAATGATTATAGGCTTCAGTATATAAAGCATTTACCCAAAAACTGAATATTTTGTAGGGGTTAACACATAAATTTTGAGAAAAATTCAAAAAATCTGACAATGTTGTTTTAAAGCATAGTTATATCATGAACTAACATATGATGATGGCGAGAGAGGTTTTGAACCTTTGTTATCTCCGTTTCTCTAAAATAGCAATTTATTGTGGTTTGCTTACTTATTTAGGGAGCATATGAAGTTTTACAAAATTAATTGATAAAAAAATATGAGGATGCCCATGTATCATAAAATATAGTTTAGAATACATTAACAAAAATATATAATGACGTTAGAAATTTTAAAATAACGCTAATGATTATATGCTTCAATATAGAGTATTTACCCAAAAACTGAATATTTTGTAATGGTTAACACATATATTTTGAGAAATATTCAAAAAATCTAACAATATGTTTTTTAATGCATAGTTGTATCATGAACTAACATATGATGATGGTGAGAGAGGTTTTGAACATTCGTTGTCTCTGTTTCTCTAGAATAGACTTTTTGTTATGGTTTGACTACTTATTTAGGAAGCATATGAAGTTTTACTAAATTAATTGATAAACATATAGAACGATGCCCATGTACCATGAAATATAGTTTAGACTACATTAACAAAAATGTAGAATGTGGTTAGAAATTTTAAAATAACATTAAATATCAGAGGCTTCAGTACATAGAGCATTTACCAAAACAAACTGAATATTTTGTATGGGTTAACACATGTATTTTGAGAAAAATTCAAAAAATCTGACAATATTGTTTTAACGCATAGTTGTATCATAAACTACCATATGATGATGGTGAGAGAAGTTTTGAACCTTTTTTGTCTGTGTTTCTCTAGAATAGCATTTTTATTGTGGTTTGTGTACTTATTTAGGGAGTATATGAAGTTTTACTAAATTAATTGATAAAAAAATATGACGAAGCCCATGTACCATAAAATATAGTTTAGAATACATTAACAAAAATATAGAATGTGGTTAGAAATTTTAAAATAACATTAATGATTATAGGCTTCAGTATATAAAGCATTTACCCAAAAACTGAATATTTTGTTGGGGTTAACACATAGATTTTGAAAAAAGTTCAAAAAATCTGACAATGTTGTTTTAATGCATAGTTGTATCATGAACTAACATATGATGATGGTCATAGAGGTTTTGAACCTTTGCTGTATTCGTTTCTCTAGAATAGCCATTTTATTGTGGTTTGAGTACTTATTTAGGGAGCCTATGAAGTTTTACTAAATTAAATTATAAAAAATAGAACGATGCCCATGTACCATGAAATATAGTTTAGAATACATTAACAAAAATATAGAATGTGTATAAAAATTTTAAAATAACATTAATGATTATAGGCTTCAGTATATAAAGCATTTACCCAAAAACTGAATATTTTGTTGGGGTTAACATATAGATTTTGAGAAAATTTCAAAAAATCTGACAATGTTGTTTTAATGCATAATTGTATCATGAACTAACATATGATGATGGTCATAGAGGTTTTGAACCTTTGTTGTATTCGTTTCTCTAGAATAGTCATTTTATTGTGGTTTGAGTATTTATTTAGGGAGCCTATAAAGTTTTACTAAATTAAATTATAAAAAATAAAACGATGCCCATGTACCATGAAATATAGTTTAGAATACATTAACAAAAATGTAGAATGTGGTTAAAAATTTTAAAATAACATTAAAGATTATAAGCTTCAGTATATTGAGCATTTATCCAAAAATTGGATATTTTATAGGGGTTACACGTAGATTTTGATAAAAATTCAAAAAATATGACAATATTATTTTAATGCATAGTTGTATCATAAACTAGCATATGATGATGGTCAGAGAGGTTTTGAACCTTTGTTTTCTCCGTTTTACAAGATTGGCAATTTTATTGTGGTTTGTGTACTTATTTTGGGAGCATTTGAAGTTTTACTAAATTAATTGATAAAAAATTAGAATGATGCCCTTGTACCATGAAATATAGTTTAAAATACATTAACATAAATATCAAAAGTGGTTAGAAATTTTAAAATAACATTAAAGATTATAGGCTTCAGTATATAGAGCATTTACCCAAAAACTAGATATTTTGTAGGGGTTAACACATAGATTTTGAGAAAAATTCAAAAAATATGACAATGTTGTTTTAATGTATAGTTGAATCATGAACTAACATATAATGATGGTAAGAGAGGTTTTGAACCTTTGTTGTCTCCGTTTCTCTAGAATAGCAATTTTATTTTGGTTTGTGTGCTTATTTAGGGAGCATATGAAGTTTTACTAAATTAATGAAAAAAAATACGACGATGCCCATGTACAATAAAATATAGTTTAGAATAATTTAACAAAAATATAGAATGTGGTTAGAAATTTTAAGATAACATTAATGATTATAGGCTTCAGTATATAAAGCATTTACCCAAAAACTGAATATTTTGTAGGGGTTAACACATAGATTTTGAGAAAAATTCAAAAAATCTGACAATGTTGTTTTAATACATAGTTTTATGATGAACTAACATATGATGATGGTGAGAGAGGTTTTGAACATTTGTTGTCTCTGTTTCTCTAAAATAGCAATTTTATTGTGGTTTGTTTACTTATTTAGGGAGCATATGCTGTTTTACTAAATTAATTGATAAAAAAATATGACGATGCCTACGTACCATAAAATATAGTTTAGAATACATTAACAAAAATATAGAAGTTGGTTAGAAATTTTAAAATAACACTAAAGATTATATAGGCTTCAATATAGAGCATTTACCCAAAAACTGAATATTTTGTAGGGAACACATCGAGTTTGAGAAATATTCAAAAAAATCTGACAATATTTTTTTAATGCGTAGTTGTATCATGAACTAACATATGATGATGGTGGGTGAGGTTTTGAACCTTTGTTGTCTTCCTTTCTCTAGAATAGACTTTTTGTTGTGGTTAGAATACTTATTTAGAGAGTCTATGAAGTTCTACTAAATTAATTGATAAAAAAATAAAACGATGTCTATGTACCATAAAATATAGTTTAGAATACATTAACAAAAATGCAGTGGTTCACAGGGATGTTTCTTATTTGTACCCAATATAATAAGGTAATTCTAATAGTCAAAATCAGCGGGCTCTCCACCCATCTTTCCATTACCACCCATCCATTTGTTGAAGCATACGACGCCTTTCTCCAGAATCTTATATTATTGAGATAGGAAGAACATTTAAACTTATTAACAACCTGTTCGATGATATTACCATGTGAATTTTGAAACAGATCTTGGTTACTTTCAAGTTTCAATAGTGTGGTTAAGCTTTTCCCATATGGGGTTTATTTTCATTCTCTTTATATCCTTACACTGCTTTGTTTTCGGCATACATAAAACATTGGGCCGACAAAATAGTCAAGACCCAGATGACAAAGGAAAACCCGAAAAACGCAAAACAGAGAGAGAAACTTGTGCTCTAAGAGAAATTGTAAAAATTGGAATTCCTAATTTCAGCGTCGGTAGGAAAAGCCAAGATACAGACTGTTTGTTTATAAATTGGAGAGAAGAGAATTGAAGACACGAAGAAAGCAAATGGTCATTCTACATTTTAATTAATCTGTACTTTGTCATAATACCTAACAAGTCCCAAATCCTTTTTTTTAAGAAAGTCATTCTACATTTTAATTAATCTGTACTTTGTCACCATACCTACAAATGTACATTTGATGCAATGCTGGTAAGTGCTTTCTCCAGTGATGCTTATCCTCTCAGCTGGTAGCTTGGTGATGCAGATCAGGAAAACAACCAACACATTTTATCCCAAGACCTCCAAGATTCACAAGCGATAATGGCCAGCTACCAGATCAGATGCGGTTAAGCACAGCCATGTTTGAATGAATGATATGACCAGGATGGAGCAATTCTTGCAAGTAATCTACCTTCTCTAACATTCACCTGATAGCGGGTAAACCAGTCTTTAGCATTGAGAAATGAGGCCGCTAGGACAATTTTCATGGCATGCCAGTTGGTGGAGAGAGAGAGAGCCATCTATCTGTGCCTATAAGGGAACTATAAAGCTTCAAGGACAATGGAGGCTTTTGTGAAGACTGAAAGAACAAAAGGTGCTTCTTCCCCTGGGTGTATAGTGGTCGGGACAATGGTATATCCCTTAGGATCAGGATCAAGAACCATTTCGCATGATATCTCTCGGGAATTCACATAGTCTGTTCCACCAACAGATTCGTGAAGAAAGATGTTGTAGGCAGCACGATGTCCACGAGTTTTAAGAATCCTCATTCCAATATAGAACAACTGCGAATCATGGCTTGATTGGTAGTTACGAAACCCAGGAGTTGTTCTTGAGAAACCCACGCCCTGTTAAGTAACCATTGGGAGAATGAGGTTCATCTTATGATCAAGAAATAGCCGAACTAAAAAGGTTCTAATCAAGAAAAAGCATGATGTACCTGAGTTAGAGTGATGAAAACATGAATCGGTGAAGATGCATCAGAACCAGTAGCCCTTAACCGGAATTGTGGATTTTGATGCCATGAGCTATAATCTTGGCAGCCACCGGCACTGTAATTTCGCCATTGGCCATGGACTGAGTGGCGCATCTCACGAGGGTATACCCGGCAAACATATATTGATCTGAAATGAATCTGGAAATCTTGCCAAGACATCCAGAATATACCTTCGTTTGACTGTTGAACATAATGCACATAAGAATCAGTATGCAGCAACATACTTCAAAGATTGGAACCATACGATATTTGATAGAAACTACCTGTGGAACATGCTTCAGCTTGTGCTTCATCCTATCACTCCACTCTGGGGATGAGTCTGACCAGGGACCATTCCACTCAACTTCATTGGCCCACGGATTTCGGATCTGAACCAGCCTGTGCCCATCGACCTCTCTCACCTGAACACAAAGTCAATTTTCTAAAACGAGTTCCCCTAATTAGCATATCAAAAATACAACCAAACCAGCATGGCATACCTGTAAGACGGAGTAAGCATGGCCTTGCACAATGCCACTGGAAGATACATGAACATCAGATCCTGATGGACTTCCAGCACCAAGTAAGAAACCTTCTTGCTTAAAGCGCAACAATTGAGACCATAATCTGCCACTTGCAAGATCAATTTGTGCTTGAGCACTCCTCAAGTCAATCTCTTCACCAGCACCTCCAGTTAGGTCAACAAGTGCGTCCTGAACCAGTCCCCCCTCCAGTGCCTCATAAGAACCATGGAGCTTGGCGTATGCTTTCTCCACTATGGAGACCCAGAGTTCATTGAACTTTTTGCTAGTAGCAAAGGCTGGTTTGCCAGGTGATTCACATGGAATCCAATCATCGATAACAACGGGAACCCACTCACCCTGCAAGTTGAAAGCAATAAGGAAGAAGCTACAAGAAACGATCATCACGAGAGCAATGCAGCATAGTGAAAGAATTTTAAGATACCAACCTGAATACAAAAGCGAACAGTGTAGATTCCTTCCTCGTTGTATTCAGGAGTAATGATCACTTCAGATATTTGTGAGACTTCAGTAAGAACTGCAACAGCGCTTAAAAACCAACAATCGCCCAAACGCCCCTATAGAACAAGTCAAACCAATCAATCATACAGCTGGAAAAACTTGGTCAAGAATAATATTTTGTGCATCAGAAAGATGTATCACATATTAAAAATGTTAAGTGATCAAACCTGACAAACATCTGATGGATTTGCAGCCCCAGAGAACAAGCAGGGACGGGAATCACTACCGTTCTCTTTCACAATGGAATCAGGTCTCATCCATTCAGAAACAACCTGACAAGCTCGAAAAGGTTAGAGTGCCATTCAAGTTGTTGATTTCTAGCCTACTTAGAGATGGAGTATGAGTCCAAAAATAATCAACCAATAACAAAAGGAGAAAAAAATCTCAATTCCTACCTGCAATTTTGAAGGGGGGTTCTGTGTATCCACGAATAAAGAGCGATCATTTGGAGGAAACTCCTGGTCAGTAAATTGCTTATCGCCACGTGCAGAGAGAGCTTCTTTGACAGCCAACTCAACTGAACGCATTCTTTGATTTATTTCTTCTTGCGTCTCCATCCTGGATTTCCTGTGTCTTCTTGAAAACGAATCCGCACTAAATAGAAAATCCCGACCTGATCTTCTTTTCCTTCCACTGGAATATTGTCCATCCCAATCTACATCGTCCCTATCATACAGATCCACATCGGCAGGATCACTATCCCAACCATCAACCTGGTAAAAGAGGGAAGAACACAAACGAGAATCAGTATGACCTTAAACATAATCAGAATAAAAGATGCCAACATTCAACAAGAGGAAACATACTCTGGGTGGTGAAGCCGTCCATTGCCAGTTGTCATCATTCAAATCAATCATGTCCAAGTCAGCCATGCCAATGGCTGCATGTAAAGAAGCGGCCTCATCTTCAGTTAAACATTTCCCCCAAAGGAAAACATCCATTATATGCATCTTTGACTCAGCTCCATCACTATCTGATCTGCCGAATGCATCGACATCTATAGGTGGCTTAACACCCAACCAAACTTCAGCTCCTTGTTCCCAAATGGCACTACTGACACTTAGAGGTAACCCAGTCTGGTAGCCATCAAACCCACCATCTAAGTAACAAGTAGCCTCCCCCGCATCAGCGTCAACAGTGATTGTCACTGTATGCCACCTGAGATGGAAACCACAGATATATAAATATGACTGAAGAACATGAGAAATAAAATTGGACAATATGGAGACTTGAGAGGAAAAAAGACAGACCTTCCATCAGTTATGCTAGTTGCACCAATATACCACTCTCTGGCAACGGTTGTCTGCCTCTCACCTTTAGTGATCAACCTAAGCCCAACTAGGCCAGCTTCAATTCCTTGCTCAGAACCAGCAACCAGAACCTCCCAACACACTTTCTTTTGATATTCAGTGCCAAAAAGGCATACAGGTCCGGAATCGGGTTGGATCATTGCTGTAATGGAAAAGCTAATCTTCTGACTCTGGCAGACACTTGCGTCCATTTGGCCGCAATGTTTACCACTTATCATTGGTTCATCGTCAAGAACACAAACAGCACCAGCAATTCCAGTCTGGTAATAACTTGTATTAGCTAACTTCGTAGTAATCAGCATCTTTAGAATGTACACTTACAGAATATAAATAAAAAAATTACCAGCTGTGCACGTCGTTCTAGTTGAGCTGTACGTATCCTATGTGCAATACCCGATACTCTCTCTCTTGCAAAGGAATCCTCAAGGACAGAATCACCCCCAACAGCACGTATAGCGGCTGCCATAGCTGCTGCTTCTCTGCTACCAGCATTAGGCATAGATGGAATAAGGGAAGCTTCAATTTCCTTCCATTTGCGCTCTTCCTTCTCCAAAAGAGCTTTCCTTCTTTCTTTACCTCTACCTTCTTCTTCACGTCTCTGCATGAGGATTTCCTCTTCCATCTCTTTCTCTCTCAGATAACTATGTTTACAATACAGAAAAACGATAAGCACCGGGTTCAGCTTAATTAAACCATATTTTGCTTAATTAAAAGAAACATGTACCTCTCTTGGATAATTTCAAATTGCCTTCTATCTTCTGGCTTCCACTTACTGATCTTTCTGGCACTTAAGTCAGAGAACCCAATGCTATCTAAGAAGAGTTTCAAGCGTACCTCATCCTACAACATTGTGAGAATCCTTTGTTAGAAAAAAGATAAAGGAGTATGTATATATGGAAAATTAAGAATCAGGGATCACCTGAACTTTCTCCGCCTTAGCTGTCAAACCTAACAATAGCAATAAATAGCCACCAAACGTGTCCCACATGTACACCCATTCTGTATCAATTGCCTCTTCTAGTGCCAAAACCCTTGCATGAGCACACATGTCTCTTCTGTAATCCACATTTGTAGGTGGTTCATGGCGGAATCTTTTTCTGCATTGCATTCTGTAGAAGAAGGATCCAGCAACTCTTTCTTCGTTCCTGAGACGATCCCTTAATTTCATGACATCATCTCTAGGAAGCACTAAGTTCCCTGCTTTATCACGCATTGCAGAGGGGTCCCCAACCAGAAGAGCTGCAGAGCTGGCGGACCTTTGGGGAGCTGAATACGTGCCGGATAAAGCATTTCTCGTCTGTCATTAACAAGTTGCAAAAATGCGTAAGAAATTTTGCATCCCATGAAGCTCTATTGCATGTGAATACGTTAAATTAAGGCCACCAATATTCAACATAGATTTTTCAAGAGAAAACTAAGAAAGACATCAGAATTAACATACTTTAGTGGCAGATCGAGAGATAGCTTGCACAACAGTATCCTTGCTAAGAAAACGTACAGCAACCTCCATCATCTGGACACCATCAGACAGAATCAGCAAAGAGAGTACACAACAGATACATATATGTGTGTGTGTGTATGTAATGGAGGAGAATGAATTACCAACCACTATTATTTATACTAAGGAACAGATAAATTAAACAAAAAGAACACAAACCTCAAGAGTCAAACACGGGCGAGAAACAGCAAACCCAAATGCTACTACAAGGGTGATAGCTGATACAGCAGCACCAGCAAACGGAGGATATATTATCAGACTAGCAACAACACCCCACCCTTCAGTTGCCAATGCAATTCCATAAAGGACGAGAAACGCAGCACTGAAGAAATCCCAATCAATACAAAACAATATGAAAGTTCATCAGTTTAATCTTTTATTGGTCATTATTTCACAAACGTAGCAGAGAACATATCAGAAGAATAGGAAAGAAAAAAGATTAAGAGCAACAATTTAGTACCCAAGTGGCTGAACATACCTGACATTCTTTCCACAATCTGCATGAGCATCATAGACATACACTGGTAATACCCTTGGAGAATATACCACTATTGGTGGGGATAGAAGAACCTAAGAGAAAAAAAAAGTTAAACATCGTTCGATTACATGAACAGGAGAAGCCACAGTTCTGTTGAGCTCTATGCAGAAGGTTAATGAACTCACAGCTAATGCTCTTCCAGCGACCAGAAACAAGAAGGTAAAATAACCAACAGATGCTCCAGCAAATGCTTTATCTGCGAAATAAACATGTATGGAATTGTTGTATCAGTAGGGTAGGTCTCACCTCTACGAAGAATATAAAATAAGAGATGGGAATCCTCACGTTGAAACCATCCAACAAGGAATGCTGCCAAACCCAAAAGAAAGGCAAGAAAGCAGACAAATGATGTCTGCTTCCTGGTCAAGTAGAAACTGTTTGACGCCCAAAGATGGATAACACCAATAGCTACCACTATAAGGAGAAGAACTAAGAGAAAAGACACACCTATCTGTTATAATTGAAACAGAAAAGATGTATCAGATGGATAAATTTCAGGCAATAACATTGAGAATTGTGTGAGCAACTTTACACTTACCGTCCATGGTCTGACTACAATAATCACAGCTGATATCGCACCAAAAAGAAGAAGAAGACCGATAGAAACGAAAACATATACACCTCGAGACAGTATCCAACAATCGTCCTTCCTGCAAAGAACCACAAAACCAGTTAAAAAGGATATTTCAGTGAAACTGAGAGTTAGGTTTAACGGGCAATGAGAAGAAACAGTCATGCACCATTTAAGCATCCCACAGCATAGTGAAAGTAGGGCCGGAATGCATGCAAGTGGAAGCAAGGCCGCAAGAAAATCGTTCTTTGTGGGCAACTGATCATCTCTAGATTTCACAACCTCCATGTACGATGTTCCACAAAATGCCACGAGAACAACTAGAAAGTAGATAAAAAGGCACAGAAATATTACTTAGAGAAAAAAGAAAGCCCACCCAGAACAGATTAAACAAGCAGAAGACACAAATTACCTGAGAATATTACGAGACAGACAGCAGAAGAGTGGGAGAACCTATATGTTGCAAACCATGAGACTATTGGAAGAATGGCAGTAACAACTAGGGAAACTCCAGATGCCATCGCCCAACCAAGGTATACAGAAGATGTATATGGTGACGTGAAGTTGTTTTCTGTGGCACTGAATAGTTTGTACTTCAAATCATCCAAAGGTTTAGCAGATATGATTGCACCAAGAGCAATTACAGATCCCACAAACACCACAACACAAATCCAAAGAATAATCCCCTAAAATGGAAAGAAATTTTATTTAGATATATTTATCTGGCAAAAAAGAGAGAAACTAGCCAAGGGGAAATAGAACAGACCTTCATCCTCGGAAACCGTGAATCTCTAACCTGATCACCGCATGATAACTGTGGAACCCAAAACTGATACCCATTATGCATCCATATGGGAACAGCAATAGAAAGGCATGCTGCCATGAGGGGCACAGTCAAGGATATTCCCAATAGTACTGACGATTTACTGCAAAAGTGAAGCAGTCACGATTTTTGTAATCAGAATTTCAAAATGGGACCATGAGGGGAAAGTTAGTAGCAGTTCAGTAAATGACATAAGCCCTCGTACCTCAAGAAAGAGAGTGATAATCCAACTAATGTGCTCAGCAGCCAGGCGACAAAGCCATACTGAAAACATAGAAAGAGACGTTATTTAGACCACATAAACATCACATGGTATATCTGCATTGCCCGCAACCAGTACTATGAACATGCCAAGCTAACGAGACAAGCCATACCTTGCGAGATTTTGATGTCAACGCCATTTCTTCAACTTGAAGCGACCGAAGAAAAGCCATTATTGAACAGACAACAGGTGACAAGAGGAGCACCGAGAAACCAAATTCGAACTACAATTAGGTAACAAGTGAGTTAGCAAAGATATAAATAACCTTCATAAATGTTACAAGCACCAACTTGAGAAAGAGTGGAACTCACCTGCTGATGACTGGAATTTATAATCGTTATGGTCTTCGGACGAAATATGGCTACAATGATTGTTTCAAGAATAAATACAAGACTGAAGAGGCCCCACGCTCTCTCTGGTGTGCCCGCTACATGGTGCAGAACAAGTCTGGACAGCTTAAGCCACTTCTCGAGCCCCCGGAGCCTCAATTCTTCAGATAGAGATATCTGATTTGGAAGAGTATTGTCAACACTATTTGAGTCAATTATTGCAATGTCAGTGTTGTCGCGGTGATCTCTATCTGCATCCAAACTACTCCTCTGAAGTAATGCCAATATGCTTGGATCCAATTTTTTCTCCT
Organism: Brassica rapa; assembly: GCF_000309985.2. Taxonomy (NCBI): domain Eukaryota; kingdom Viridiplantae; phylum Streptophyta; class Magnoliopsida; order Brassicales; family Brassicaceae; genus Brassica; species Brassica rapa. The sequence continues at coordinate 382,465 of NC_024800.2, read as the reverse complement.
TCAGCATGACAGCAAAGTCAGGGTCCAGCCCCTTGTTTTGCAACAAATTAGTCAGTTCAAGATCACCTTCTTTCGCTTTCTTTTTAAGCATCGAGGCTATCCTAGGATCGTTCAACTGATCTTGAAACGCAAGAGCCAGATTCAAATCCAAAATCTGCTCGTTTGCAGAATTCGATGTGCTAGACTCATAACCTTGGCTGTCAATTCCACTGCTTGAACAAACGACCAGAGTGTTATTCGGATCAGAAACTTTATCCAGTGAATAAGACGTTCCTGCTTCAGCCTCTTGGACCACAGAACGACATGAGCTACTACGCAAACCCAAGCTTGGTCTTCCACTTTCTACGCTTTTGTCGCTATTGATACACTCAAGAGAGCTGCCTGTACGAGTTAGAGTGTCAGCCACACAGGATTCTGTGGTACGATTAGCCTCGTTAGCACAACCAGCATGGCCTGCATCCATACTACTACTTCTTTTAATACTTGAGCCACAACCATCTGAAGAACCTGAAGAACTACTCTGCTCTTTTCTTCGAAAACCTTCTCTCAAGCGGATCACTGTGCTCTGTAAGGCATCTCTTCTTGCAGCTGATGGGTCTGTTATCGACAGATGACGGGAAACAGCAGCCCCTGATAGAACCGATGCTACAAAAATGTAACTAATACAATGCCCTAGGTACCTGCAACAACAGAAGACACAATAAATTATATGCCGTGTAGGGAACAAACTTTAAACGTTTTAAATAAGTAATATCTTTTTAGCTCAGAAACAAACCAGTAGTGTATGCCAAAGCATATTAGGAAAATTCGAGAAGTGCCAGCAACAAAAAGCGCCAGAACGCGGTTTTGAAGAAGCTTAAACCCATACAAGCATGCCCCAATATTCCAGTCTAGAAAAATATTAAGCATCAGCATGAGTTAGAACTAAGAAATAATCCGACAACAAGCTTCTCCTCTAAATATATGCAATAGAAATTCTCTATGTAGTATGTACCAAGAACAATAACTGCAGCTGATGTAATGCCTCCAAGCCAACGTGATTCCCTAGCTGTGAGACCATATAGGACCGAGTAGGCAAGGAGAACTATGAGGGATCCAAGGTACAGGAGGCCAAGATGTGAAGCCCTGCAAATATTGCAAGAAAGAAAAGGAAATATTTAAATTATTTTCAAGGGAAAAAACAGGTAGGCAACGAACTACAGCTGATTAATAGAAGAAAAAAGAAGTTACCTGCTGGTTTGCCGAGGATAAAGTTCATTGGGGTCAGGTGGTTCTGGCAAACAAGCCACAGGGCCTATCTCTATACAATCTGAATAAGCAAATTTGTATGCCCTTCTCACATACTCGTCCACATCTAACCCGTTTCCTGTGGTGATGAAACAATTGAATAATTCAACAACTTAGATTGAGGCTGGAAGTCAAAATTGCAATGTCATAACTGAGAAGCCATGTGAGGATTGCGAAAGCTTTACCATTAAAGACCATGCGGCAGATAAAGAGCATGTTAATTGCCAACGCGATTGCCGAAACACCGAAAAAGAAACCAGAAGGAGAATATTGCTGAGATGCATGCGCACCAGCCGTAACGTAGACAGCACAAAGTTCATACGCACAGAGTAAGGCAACGCCAAGAAGGAGAAGTAAAGCAACAGCTCCTGTTTAGCCAAAAGGAGAAAGAAAGAAACAAGTTCAAGACTTCATTCACGATATATACTACCTAAAACAGCCTATGATGAGTCAGGCATGTTATCTTCCTACGTCAGCCAAAGAAACTAGTTTAAGAAAGTCAGATAGAAAAGACTGCAAACGTACTTGAGCTTTGCCACTGTGTCCTCCACCAAAGCATGATTGAGTAGAACGCCAGTAAAAGCGCTGTTCCAGCCATTATAATCGCAAGTCCAATGATATGTCGATCCAATATAACAATCAGCCAACAACCCCAACCAATCAAGATTGCAATAGGGGACACCACCACAATCCAAGCAACAAGAGATAGGAAACCACATAGCGCATCTAGCTGAGGACCTTGCAGTACTTTCGGCCATTTTCTAGCAAAGATCCAGCTGCCAATATAGAAAACATTGACTCAACTCCAGTTCTAGCTAATTACTAACTCTACAGAGTATCTATCAACCTAAATTATATAGATTTGTTACCTATAAAGCCGCCATGGCCGCCAATTAACAGACCAAAGTATCCAAAACGAACCGGAACCGAAAAGAGCGAAGAGGGCACCCGAAATAACACAAGCCAGCAAGACTCCTCGCTCGTCCCCTTCCATGGCTGCTTCTCCCACCTACAAGGGCATGCAACTCGGAGATCAAAATCTCATCACAGGGGAAGTTAAAGCCTCAAGCTTAGAGGGGGAATCCATACCTACTAGACCGAGATGAGGTTGCTGAGCAGTGGCATGACGGTGAAATCGAAGCAGAAGGGATCGATAAAGGTCGAAACTTTACAGCCCCTCAAGCAAAAGGAGACATCTTTGGTGCGGATTAGGGTTCCAAAATCAAGCTGTAAAGTAGGAGAGAAGCAAGAAACTAAGACTAGGGTTGTCACTCTGAAGACCTTGTGGAGCACAAAGTCACTTCCTTTTAGGGTTTTCAGTTGCTTTTTTTTGAATAAATCTCAGAGGATTTTTCTCAGGTTTTGGGGGAAAATGGATGGCGAGAGAGAAGGTAAGATTAAAACCCTACCCCTTCCAATGTGTGTGTGTGTGAACCGTAAAAAAGCTACTACCTTTATCTCTCTTTCTTCTCAACAAAAACGAGTCTTGTGTAGTGAGAGAAAGTGCCTGTGGAAAAAATAAACATTTAATATAATAATAAATTGAAAAGGTATGGTTCTGTCCGAACAAACGCTAGACGCGCGTGTAAAATCAGGAACCAATGAGCTATCGCGTAACGGATACGCACTGACTGTTGATTGGACAGTGAGAATGGAATGATTTTCACATTTTTAGATTAAGATTTGTAAAAACAAATATACGATCTGTAATAAGTATGTTCTTTAATTACCTATCCATTAATATCTATAATTATTTTAGGACATTTTTATTTAGAGAGAGAGTACCATGTGCACAAAACCAATAGGTTTATTTTTATGTAAAAAAATTGTGATGTTGCGTGTTTAAATGATAAAATAGTGCCTAAACGTATCATTTCATATGACAGATTACTTAAATAATTACAATTAAATCTATTCAGGTTATACGCTCAAAGCTTATAACCAGGAAAAGGAAGTGGAATACCAATGTCTCTGTCACAAAATTTAAAACATTCAACGATATAGTATATACTTTAAAATTAGAATTTTAAATAATTTTGTCTTCACATATTCATTAAATTCCATATTTAAGCCGATTAAGTCAAAGATTGTCTACTGAACCTAGAAGACCATATTGATTTTCAACTGCAGTCCATTATCACTTTGTAGACCCATCTCTCTCCAAATGTGAAATCATATTTAACAACAAAAAGCGAATGAGAAAACAAAAATAAAATAGTATTTTCTATTATAAGAAATCTCTTATTGTCAAAAAGGTAATTAGGGAGTAGGTTAAGGATATTAATTCACTCATTAGGCAAAAGTTAATTTTAGCTTTTCCAAAAAATTTGAGAAACTTGTTGATATTAGTGAGAAATAAAGATTCATTAACCCGGTTAAACAAATCACAGTACAAAATAAACAAAGTAAGATTTCACTAAAGACAAAAGTTTCTAAGGCTTCAAAGAAATTTGGTCCACACCTTCCTCTTTCCCATCTACTTACATGGAGAAGATGAAACAAACAAAACTAACTATTACATTACTTTTACCATCCCTAAAAGTACCCAAGAAGGTGGATTGAGTTAACGTGTGTGTAGAAACAAACACAGTGAATTCACAAGAGAGAACCCCATAGACGAGGTAGTGCATTATTGGTGCCTAGTTTATGGACGACACTCATGGCTGGATATGAGATTTTAGGGGTTGAAACATTTTTGACAGTCTTAGTAAAAAAAATATATCATAACTTAGGGGCCTATTCATATGTAAAAATCTCCAAAAATTTTGAGGGCTAAAGTCATTGTTCCATTGGGATGTGCCCAGTCACTTCTTGTTTTTTTATCAGGACTTCCATAGTAGAAGTAATGACCCCAATCATCATTGTTTCCGGGTTGAACATTCTAACAGTTAAACAGTTCGGTGAATGTTCCAAATCTTATAGGTGCCTTAAGGTTGTTTGAGGAATCGACCATATCAATGTTCCTGAGGTAACTTGCTTTGCTAAAGCTTTTTTTTTGGGGTATCTAACACTGCCCATTTGTGTTGAAGTGTGGTGGCCATCTGATTGTGAGTTCACTATTTCTCCTCCCCGTTGTTCAATCATGGACAGGGCCGGGCCTGAATAGAAGCCCATCAAGCATGTGCTTGGGGCCTGACAAAGATATATATAATTTGGGAGCCAAAAATAAACATACAGAGCATGTAGCTCTACTGGTAACACTGTTATAAATGTGGGAATAGACCCGGGTTCGAATCATCTCAGCTTTATCTTTTAATATTTTTACTGTTTTTAGAAATAAAACGGCCAAAAATATTTTCTTGCTTGTGGGCCAATATTTCTTTTAATATTTTTACTGTTTTTAGAAATAAAAGGGCCAAAAATATTTTCTTACTTGTGGGCCAATATTTTTCAGGTCCGGCCCTGATCATGGATGCACTGTTTGTTAAGTAGGAGAAGAGAAAAGATGGCCATATCCTTAAACCAAGCCGTTTCCAAATTGCACCGACCAATGTCCCTCTTTTGGATCATGTGACAAAGTATAACACTTAACAGACCATTTCGACCTCACCATAGGCTCACATGTAGCAAAACAACAAGAATCAATATATCAAACATGGAAAGAATACACACAAATCATAACATTTTCCTAGATGTTACCAAAGAAATAACAAGGGCTTACCTGCCAGCCAGCTTCGATACTATTTAGATTTTGTCAGAATGAGCCACCAAGAAGCCATATCTGCGACAAGCTGAACTCATTCTGTTGCTGTATCTTTGGCTCCCACACATTTATAGTTGCCTTAGCTCCATAATACTTATCTCCAATTCCATGTAAGCTATCGCATGCTCCAATTCGAGAAACCAAACATAAAAAAAAAAGAACATATATATAGACGTATGTCTATATGGTGCATATTGACGTCACGCATTCATGCTTGAGATTGCCTTGGTTTCATATGTAAGAAAATGGTTATGTGGTAGCTGAAAGATATACCTTTTTATACTTGAATGAACAATGATACATCCACACAATTATCCGAACTGATGAGATCGTGGTTGGTGTTACACTGTTATGAAAATATAAAGGTAATCAATGGAGTGATTAACCGAGAGGGAACAATTAATGGTTTTAGCGTTGTTAAAGGAACTTTTAATCCCCTGATATCGTGTTTATCCATTATTCATTTACCTCACCAAACCTTTGTATCTAAAAAATGAACAATAATGATTTAAGTGGTTGTTGGCGATTTTTTTTTTGGATAGGATATGATGAAAGGAGTTCAAAGAGTAACAATGGCATTATGATGAATGATCAAAGACACTTTGATTAATGCATGCACAAGAGAGGAGGTGGAACCACAAGCTTTTGTAACATATTTTTTCTTTTCTTATACCACTCCATTATTGTCTTCATAATGCAAACTTTACACTTTTAAGAGTTATAGATTCTCCTAGTCCTATATTTAAATTTATTCAAAAGTTGTTGAGAAAATAGTTTACAGAAAATGGAAACATTTGAAATGATGGGGAAAAATTGTTACCGAGTGTCATGATTTGTGCTTCTAAATACCAAACACAAATTAATTCCACGTGTAACTGGAAGGCCATATGTATAATATTGTGTATGCATTTCTGTACATGTAAAGACACAGTAGAGTAGCGATGTATGTGTGACATGATTGGGCGTGATCATGTGAATGGATGTAAGCGTTTGTCTTGAGGGAAAGAAAGACTATTGAGACATGTGACTTTTTCTTGTTGTTTTTCCTTCTTACTGGTGAATCACAGACACAAATGCAAGAGATGAAACTTTTGAATCCTAATTTGACATGTTGCTATCGTGTTTGACACAAAATGTCAAGCATGTGTTCTTCTTTTTGTTGTTTCACACTAAAAGTCATGCACCGTGTGATAGACTCTCCTAGCTGTAATTTGTCAAACAATGTTACAAAGATGCTGGGCCAAAAGTCTAAACACAATCAATTGACCCAGACCGGCCCATATGGATGATCATGGCATTGCCTTGGTACCAATATCTATCTATTTTTTATCGAAAGAGATTGATTCTCCGTGTTTTATAATCCGAGTCTGAAACTATGAACTGATTTGAAACAAAATGTTGTCTCTAGAATCTCGATAAACTATCGAATTTTTGTTGTGTTCAACATGTGTTTATAAACAGTAAACAACTCTATTTCACCAACCAATCACATGGGTCGAGAACTCAACTCGATCACTCGAGATGCAACAAGAGACCTGATTTTTTATGGCCGAAAGAAAAGTTCATGCTGGGATATCAATCCAAATAAATAAAAGAATCGTCCTTGAAACCACACAAGTCCACGTCTACCATGCATTCAATTCAAGACTTGTGATCTGAGAAACCTCGGCTACTAGATTCATGACCACAAATCTCAGTTTCAAAAACGATCAGCTTGATGGTTCTATTAGGAATTGAGAATCAACACTAGATGTTAGAAAAATATTTTTTTTTGAAATATCTAACCCAAAATCAATCTATCATAGCAAATGGAAAAAGAACACAACCAATTGCTCAAAGAACGACAACATAAAACTGAAAACTTTATTCACTTCGTATAATCTGTCTTTTTTTTTTGAACATCCAGGAAGCGTAATCATATACAACAAAAAAAAAAAGATTATAATTTTTCTCAATAAACAGAGGCATCGCATCATCATCACCTAATCAATCAGCTTAGAAAAGTCAATCATAATGGGAGTACTGATTATAATAGTCATCAAACGAAGAAGAAGAAGATCGATCATCATCATCAGAATCATAAACACGATGATTATGATAGAGATTATGCTCAAAAGCAAGCCGATCTTCATCATCAGCATCATCAGACAAAGAAGAAGAAGAAGATTGAGCTTCGTGGTAGGTGTAGGAGTAGAAGGAATCATCAGGAGGGAGACACATAAAAGTCCATAAACATAGAACCAAGCGACTCAACTGATACATCGGGTAACAAACCGCCATGTCCACAAGCTGCCTTGTATTGATCCTCTGCGACGACGGTATCCTCCACATCAGCTGCCATGTCTCCGTTGAGACGTCGGCGACCGCCACAACCGCCGCACTATTGAACACCATAACACCAAAAGACTCTCTCTCTCTTTTCCTCTCTTCCGTGTGGTTTGTCGTCGCTTTGACTTTTCGTAAGTTGGTTGGTACTAAAGAGAGAGACTTCTTAAATGTTTTTATTACACAACTAAACGGAAAGAGATATGTTTTGTTTATTCAATGCCGACCATAAAGAGGTTATCTTTGTAACTGCAACTTGGTTTGACATTCGGGTCTTTTGAACCGGGTTTGGATATATTTCAAGTTTTTGATATTTCAACTTGGTTTGACATTCGGGTCTTCTCGTGGAAGCACCGTAGCCTATTGGTTAAGGTTTAAAGGCTTCTACACCCAGGTCTGGAGTTCGAATCCCAGACTATGCAATTTATTTCAGATTACAGGAAATCTAGGTTTCAAGTCCCGGAGAGAGCGGTTTATTAAACAATTATGCAGACTACAGAGGAAAAGCTTGCAAGGGATCTTCAACATGGTGCAAGTAAATCTGGCCAGGCGTGGATCTTCATAGGACGGCTCAGGTGATGCAGTTAGGCGTAGGTCTTCATAAAGCAGGTAGTATTGTCGGTTGTCGAATCGTCTATGTAATATTTCCTATATCATAATTGTAAGATCGTAATAAATCAGCGTTAAAAAAAAAAAAAAAAAATTCTAAATTTGGATATGGATCGGTTATTTTCGAATCCGAATCCGTTCAAGTCCATTTATATATGGTTTTTGATTAAGTAATGGATTCGGGTCGGTTTAAATACTTTAGATTCTAAAAAATCCGAAGTATCCAAAATGGACCCGAATACCTGAAAAACATGCAAATACCCCCAAAAATAATAAAAGAGATGTGTTTTGTTACTCAATGTGGACCAAAAGTTGTGTGATCATTGTAAGGAGAATCATTTGAAAGTTGGAACCTTTCAGTTCTAAAACTCAAAGTCAAAAGCTTTGTGGTTATGTTACTTCTGTGATAAGCCCGGCCCATTACTTATTTTGGCACCAGAGGAGAGACGGAGATAGAGGCGCTGAAGCAGCAAGTGGTCATATGAAATGCAAAGAAGATAAGGTTTGGCTGAAACGTTTTCAGAGCTCTAACAATGGCTCTGTCTCATTCCACTATTGTTTCACATAGTTGTACTCTTCCACTGTGTAGATATTCAAAGCTTCATCTTCTGAGCCAACCTTCTTATTTGCCACTTCATTTCAATAAAAACGTAAAGAGATTAGAATCTTTTCATCTTCCACCTCCATCAGCTGCAGCAGCTGCTTCATCCTACTTTCCAATCGATGTTGAGTATCTCAAGCGAGAGTTCTCTGGCCATGGAGCCACTTTCGAGGATATTGGTATATATATTTTTCTAACTTTGAATTGTCTGATCGAATGAGAAGAAGCTTACAGACTTTTATGTGATGATTAGGTGAGACATGTGTCGCCAAACTGAAACTAGACAATGGAAGTTCAGCCAATGTGATGCTGACACGTGGCATGGTGACATCGTACAAAGTCAAAGTCTGGCACGGAGGCAAAGTGGAGCTTCTCCACACATGGGTGGAACAAGAACAAGAACAGGAAGAAGTAGTGATAAGAGGAGGTGTTTCATCAGCATTTAGCTCATCAGATGACACTGAAGAATGGAGTCTCCATGGTATCACTGGAGATTCAGAGAATTGTGTTCAAGTGGAACTGAGAAGAAGTGACAAGAAGATCAAAGAGATTGAGATGAAACAGATTATAACTCTGAGAGGAGACACTCTAAGTATTGAGCTTTGTGTGACAAACAAAGGAGTTTCACCAATCAGTATTAAAGGCTGTTCGCTTGTAAGTTATCTGACAGTGAGCACACCAGAAGCTACCTATGCAGTTGGGTTGGAAGGTTCAGATTTTGTGGAGAAGACTCCTTTTCTCCCTCGTTTCGGTTTGGTTCAAGGCGAAGAGGAAGAAGAAGATAAATATGGGTTGAGTGGGGAAGAAGAGAGCAACTACAAACAGTTGAGTGAAGAGATGAGTAGGATTTACACACTTGCTCCAAGTAGCTTCACTATTATTGACAGGGTAATTAATATAACATTACATACTACTTCTTTCAATATAAACTTCATTTCATATATTCTTTGTGGATTTAATGATGTAAATTTCTCAGGGAAGAAGGAACTCAGTGGTAGTGGGAAGAGAAGGGTTTGAGGAAGTGTATATGTACAGCCCTGGTTCCAAACTTGAGAGTTACACAAAGTCTGCTTATGTCTGTATTGGACCATCTTCATTGCTAAACCCAATCTCTTTGGATCCTGGCTGTGTTTGGAGAGGTGTGTTGCATATTCACAATCCTAATTCCTGAGGGTTTTCATGAGCTGACTTTATTATAAAAAGTCTGTAAAGAGTATAATCAATTTTTAACAGACTTTCTTAGCAAGAAAACGTGAAAATTAAATTGGACACAACAAAATATTTGGTATTTTCTATTCTTAGCATAATTGGACACAGCAAATGAAAATATAAGCCTACACCCACCCAATTGGCCACTAGAAAAACCATCAAAGAAACAGAAATCCAACTTAGCTTATCTCATGATATTTCTTAAAACAACATTTTGGGATAAGTTTACAAATTTTAGGCAGTTCTACAGAAAAGCATTTAATTCATACCACCCCCAAATAAATAAAATTAACAGATAAAAATAAAGAGAGGAGAATATTAACAACAATTATAGGAGTCTACGACTTTTGATCTTATTCTGTGCTGCAGTAGATTGAGGGAGATTCAGGTGAGTGCCTCTTGAAACCTTCTTTAAAATTTATTCTGTCTTTTTTGATGTGATTCTCTTCATAGCTTCGCTTCTCTTCTTGGCTATATATATATTATTTTTCATGGCATAACCAAGATTCAGTTCCTGTGATGTGCATCTTAGTGGTAGACATTTGTATTACTATTTCCCAACATATGTATGAGTGATTCAAAATTTCACTTTACAAAGCATATTCTCTAGTTCAAAATCAATTACACTTCTGCAAGCTACTAAGAAATCAATTTCCGGCTGAGATGATGATGATTACAACAAAAGTCTCTTGATGGTTTTAAAAAGCAGCTATACCTGCCTTCTCGTCTTGCTACAGGTTCTGTTACTACAAGATACCGAGGACTGGTGGTCAAAATCAGTTTCACAGTTTCCGTCTGACCTATGAAGAACCAAATGAAACTTATAATGCAAGAAACACAGTTGATGATGATGATGATGCTTCTCCTGAGGTACTGCAATTAAGTCAAGTTATGAAACTTAGATATAAGATAAATAAAAAATAAAAAATAAAAATGCAGGACTGGTTATTGCGGTGCATCAGTTTCAATAGAAGTGCCACTTAGTGAGTTGTTTCACAAGGAGTTAGCGAAGAGGTCAGTTGAGCATTTGAAAGACAAGAGACGCAAGCGAGCTCGTGAGGATGACGATGAGAGATTCTTATGATGATATTACAATTTCTCAGCTGGGCAAATGTAGAAAGAAAACTTAAGGAGATGCGTCTGGATCACTTGGAATCAGATGGAGGTGATAAGGATGACAACAGCACTTCAAGGATTTGTCAAGAGCTTTGCTTCTGGTGATGATGAAACTGTAGCACCACAAGAAAATAGAGCCACAGACTGAAGAAGAAACTAGAAGCGAAGCAAAGCAGAGTGTTTGCTCCATGAAGATGGAGAAAAGCAGAGATTCAATGAGAAGGAAGAAGATGAAAGACCGAAACAGAGGAGCCAGCATTGGAGAAGACTTTGGCAACGATTAGAAATTGGATAACCAGAAGAACCCATAATATCCACACTGGAGTTTCTGCTTAAGCTAAATGTATCTGAAAGAAGACGAACAATGTCACATATTTTGCATAATATTGTGAACTTTAACTAAGCCTTATGATGTTATGTGTGTGTATTTAGTTTAGCATTTGAGATATCCCTCTAATCAAAAGTGTTAAATGAAGATTTTGTTTTTGTGTATATTGATGAGAGAGACCTTATTTTATACTATAATCTTTCCATTTACCTAAAAAAGGCACTGCTTCGCCTGCCACTTTCAAAATTTCCAAAAAAAAAAAAAAAAGAAAGAGACCTTTCTCTCAACAGGCTTCAGAAAGACAAAGCACAAACACAAAATCTTTATGCTGCTACACTGACTTCTTATCAAAGCTTGAAGTCTGTGTTCTCTCTTGAAAACAAACATTCATGCACAAGATTCTCTGCGCGTATACTTGTTATTTGCTCTTTAACCTCCTCTGTTTCTTTGTGTGAAGAACTCATGGCTCCCTCTGAGAACACTCGACTTCATAGTCTCACACCTCCACTGTTGGATCAAAACTTGTTCTTCCTCGTCAAGGCCACTCAGCTTCTTGAACAGATGTATAGAATATAGATCAATATGATATGACCAATAATCCAAATTAACAAGTCTGAAACTTGTAAATGATGAATAAACACACAAAATGTAAAACTAATTTTGGAAGGGAGATTATTTGAGCATGAAATTAATTCACAAGGGAGAGGCAAAACTTGGGAAATAAGGACGGATTACACTGTTAAAGGGACGAGGAGAAGGATAAGAAATGGAAGTAAGGAGGTTTGGTTGTTGAAACTGGAAGAGACAATGGGAAAAGGGAACTGCGAGCATGGCCTCGTTACTACCCTTCTTGGAAACTGCCTCAAGTCTGAGGTGCGAGGAAGGATGAGGTAAAGATTCTATCCAAATTATCTTGTTCAATGCAAAGGAGAACATGATGTTGCCCATTTTCAATAATGCACCTCCTGTGTTGTGGTTAGTGAGCCTCCAAACGTGTTGCATGCCATCTTTATTTCTCTCTGAAACCCATATCAGACGACGGTCATCATCTATGCAGCCTAAATGCATCTCAACAACCGATGATGAAGGGGATGATGGATTTGGAACGACTTGAAACGTCTCCATGTGAAGATCAAAAGCAACCAATTTTGTCTTGTCTTGGCAGAACCAATAAAGCCATCCGTTTGCAAAAACTGGTTCTCGGTCCGGCTCTATTCGATGATCAGGACGAGGTGGATTTACCTGCCTCCATTGCTTGGCACCGAAATAAAAAACCTCGCAGGACGAGGTGTTGTTGTCGTTAATGTTATGTAACCAGACTAGTTTGTATCACTTTAATTGGTTTGGTCAAGTCCATAAAGCCATAGAAGCACACAAGACCATCCAGATAAGCGTGAGCTGGCTACATTACCAACGTGATCGAGACCTCTCCCAAGTTCATAGGGGAAAAGCGTAACGTACAGGTATGACTCCTATGAAACCAAATAAAATCTCAAGCAATGAAAGAAGAAAATAAAATGATTCGAACCACCAACCTCGAAGGCATATTCAAATTAGCCGTCTTTGTTAAGACGTTTTGCCCAGTCGACGAGATCTTCCTTGGTCAGATGAACACCCTTCTTCTCTTCCTCCCTTGTGATGAAATCTAAGGTCTCTCCGGTAAAAGGCTTTATCTTCCCGAAAACACAGCTCTTCACAGCAGCAGGAGGAGAACGTACCACAAACGCAGGAGTAGTGATCTTCCTGTTGGGGTTAAACTCAGCAGCATAAGAAGAAAACGGAGCCACCACTGTTCTCATCTCTCTCTTCCAGAGATGATGGAGAGAACCTGATGATGATGCAATACGTCGCAGATTAAACATTTTCCCTCGACAACCCGAGCTTTCGATAAACCCTATCTTCTCTTATTTATACTCTTAATAACTCGGAGAAAAGAAAGAGGGTGTGTAATGATATTTCTGAACCAATTTATTTATCCAAACCGGAATTTATCTAAACGATGAGATCACTGAACCAATATATTCGGTTTACAAAAACAACCGGTCTCAAAATGTTAAACAACCAAAGAGGCTGACAATAAAAAGAAAACCAAAGAAAGGAAGAGATACCGAGACTGGTGGTCAAAATCAGTTTCACAGTTTCTCTCTGTGCTATGAATTAATAAGCTCATGAAACTTGTAGCACAAGAAACACAGTTCATGATAATGCTTCTCCTGAGGTACTGCTCTCTAAGTGAAGTTTTTCAGAAGTTGGGAGCGAAGTTCAAACGCTCTAATTATTCTGCGAACATGCCGCATGTCACTTATTCTTTAATTACAATTTTAAAATATTATTTGAGAACACTAATAGAGCTTCAACCAATGCCGATGCTCTTAGCCTTAGTTCACTCCTCCTACGCGCGCGCCTATTACCATGCTTCGTTTTTAAAAGAAGTGATGAATATGGAGTTTTTGTTAGAGTTAAAAGAAGAGACTAGATGAAGTGAAATTTTCAAGAGGGTCGTCACTTACTGGGCAAGGTGATTAAAAGAAGTGATTACTCACATACGTAGCAGAGAGTAAGAGAAGAATCAAAGTGATTATTTGTTCCTTTCATTGTCTTTTGTTTCTTGTTGAGATTTTAATATGAGAGAGAGAGAGGTAATGATGTTACAAGTTCCGGGGATACTTTATATAGGCATTGGAATTTGGCAGTGTGTTCACATAGTTACATAATATAAAAATGAAATTTCGATGTTTTTAATTAAGTACTAGCTTTTCTAATGAATTTCCAACTATTAAACAAGACAGTAAGGCGTTCATGGAATTAACAAAGGGATAGGAACAAGTTTAGATTATATTATTCCCCTCGAGATAGACCAAGTAGCAGAGACGAACGCCTTGATATACTCTACTAAATTGTTCACTAATTACAGATTCGTACTAAGCCGCGTCTTCGCTCTGTAACTTCACTATGAACTTTCACCAAACAAAGACTGAAAAACCACAAGCAACCAGCAGAGTTCTAACCAAAAGGTAGAAAGTTTCATTACCATAAAACATCACAAAATGATAGTTTTTTTTTGTTTTCCAAAAGGGTAGTAGAGCTTAGAATTCAACCAAAATCCTAGAACCTTTTTTTATGTACAGACCAAAAGTAAAACAGCTTATGGTTGTTTCATCATCTTCTCTTGCTCCTATGTATTGCTCTGCTATGTTGAGAACCAGGTGGCTAAGCTTCCATGGGATCGTCGAGCATGCTCCTATCACCATCATCATCTCGGGTGCTCTCAGATCCCTGGCTGCTGCTGCTTGTCGAAGAAGACCGACCACCACCACCATTTGTCTCGTCCTCCGCAGTCGGTAGCTGATACCTACAAACCGGGCAAGAGCTATGAAGCTGAAGCCAAGGGAGCAAGCAATCACTGTGAAAGATGTGCTTACACGGCATCTGTTTCCCCACAGTTCCCATCTCAAAGTCATCCAAACACACACAACACTCCAGCCCCGCCTCCGCCTCTTTGATTTCGACACTAGCCAAAGCCTCAAACGCATCTCTCCTAGCTGGAGGCGTTCCATACCTCCTAGGATCAGTCTCAGTCAAACTCTCAAGCATGGCTTCGAACTCAGGACCGATGAAGTACTCGCTGAGGGAACCAGCAACGGGAGGCAGAGTGTTGGAAACAGCAGAGCTCGGGACAGCCACGATCTGATTGTAGGGGTTGGTGACGATCACGCGTCCTCTCTCTCGATTGTTATCATCAGCAGCAGCAGCAGCAGGGGCAAGTGTTAAGCCAGCATATATTCCCTGAAGCAACTGGTCAATGGAAACGGGACGTCTGCCCCTTCTCCTGAGAATCTCTTGAAGCTGGGAATCCATATCGGCTCCGGGGTGGATCCTTGCGGAATTGTTCATCATTTCCATGAAGATGGGAGTCAAGATGGAATCCATTGGTCTGTGAACGTTGGTGTCCTCTCGTTGTTGCATCTCTTCAAGGAAGCCGCTTTGACAAAAGGGGCATTTGATTCCAGCTTCTTCCGTTGTTAAAGAAGTCACTGTTTGAGAACACGTGTGGCACCAATACGCCGTCGTTTCTTCTTCCATACTGTTGTTCATAGCCAAAAACAAGAAGTCAGCTTTTAAGCAAACAAAACAGCAAATCTCCGGTTGTAAGACAAAGCTAGACAGTCAAAACCCTAGAGGGAGTCAGATAGAACCCATTTCTCAAACTCGAAGATAAATCCGAACTCAACCGAAGGGAGAAACAACTTCCGAAAGGAAGAGAAACCAAAGATTGTTTTTTTTTTTTCTTTTATTGCAAATCGTGAATCCATCTCTTACAATAAAACAATTCAAGTCCATGGAGATTTATAAATACGAACAACCTAAACTCGAAACGAAAACAACAAAAATGCAGGAAAGTAAGCACCTTTCTTTGTCCTCTTCAACAACAAACGAGAAATAAAGAGAGCTATAAGGAGGAAGAAGTCCTGGGGGGAGTTTAAGGGTTTTGTATGTGGAGGATGATTCTTCTAGATCCTTCCTTCCTTCCTTCTTTCTGCCTTTTTATTTGTCTCTACTCTCTAACTGTCTCTCGTTAGTTTAATCACCTAACTACAATGAAATCAGCTGATGATCTATTATTAATTAATTAGCTAATTAGATCAGCTGATTAAATTAACCATCCGTTTTTAGCTCGTGGGCTTTTCTTTAAAAGAATACATATTTATTGGTTGGGCTTTTTTACTACACGTTGTCGTTTAATCTTGTTCATCACTCTTTTAAGTCTTGAGCAGTTTTCTTCACATACACAATTCGTTAATGCTTTGATTAGTTGAGATGCCTCCTAGCTTGACGCTTTTGTTCCACACAGCATTTGTGATAATGTCACTTGCCTCTTTTCAAGGAATCGTTCTGTTTATTATCTTGATCAGTGGACTGTCTTGTAGGTGGGCATCGACACACACTGACTTAGATTCGAGACTCCTCAATAGCAGTCACATCTTTGCCCTTTCAGGTGGGGATTTGAACAAGTGTGCATGTGATTATGAAATACGTATATTGTTATATCATATTCACTTATTTGTTTGTTTTTGTCTTCATCGAAAAGGTTTGTAAGCACTTGTTATAATTGAGAACGTTGAAGAGAAAAAAAAGTGAAGTCTAGTGTTTTTTTTTGTTAACTTTTACCGTTACTGTTTAGTCATTCATCTATATCATGCACATACATACACAAATGATGGACCCCATGAGAAATGTATTTATTGTTACAGAGTCTTAATTACGAAGGGCCGTATATGTCTTGCGAGTTGCGACCCATTACCCATCACTACCTACTTAACTTCCCGAGTCCCGACCTACAAACCAGCCACCAGTGAAAATGAGAAAGCAGAGGTGAACTATAGAGTTTAGACATGTATTTATTGTTTTTCAGAAGCAAGATTTAGACTTATGTGGTATAGGATGAGGTCTGAGAGTGAGAAAGGAGAGGTGAAGTGGGATGGGACGTGCCAAAGCATCCTATGTTTAGGTCTCTTCTAGAAGCAGAGGCTGCGGCAATATTATTGTTGAGACAATTTTGATAATGAGAAAGAAAAGTTTGAAAGTGAATCCAAAATGCTAATCAAGGTGTTAGAGTATCCTCAAGAAGAGCCAAAACTACATATACATTCACAGTGGAGGTGCTGGTACTACAAGAAGATGATTCCAACCTACTTTTATTTCTTTGGAGGATGACAAGCTAACTAATGTGTGCTGATGCAATCGCTAATTAAGCTATATCCTTTTGTATGTACCAACTTATCTTGTATAATACTCACTTGGCTAAAGCCAATCGTAGACATGCATGGATTAACAAACTCTTTGTATTAGATATTAATATTATGGGGTTTTTAATAACATCCCTAACTTTTTTCTTAATGAAATATACATATTAGTTTGAACCAAAACACTGGATAACTAATATGTTTTATTTAATTAAGAAAACTGATGATCTTTAAGCAATTGTAGAGTGTTTTCACCTCGCTGCTGAATTTGAATTCTAAATCTGTAACTGGAAAGAAAAAATCATAGAAAAAAAAGCATTTGGGGGGGGGGGGGGGGGGATTAAAATGTCACAAACTGTTTTTTTTTTAATTTTTAGGAAAGTTGACACTCAATATATACATAACATATAGTATATCCTCTCATGAAAAAGTTAATTGACATTACGTAATATCGAATACTTACTTTATTGAGAAAGCATATTGTATAGTACGTTGCATAGATACTTGGAACACCCTTTTGTTCATCCATTGGTCTATGTTGGCGTTTTTCTCCAAAACATGATAATATTGTTTTAAGGTCAGCTCTTCTTTCTAGTTTAGTTTTTTTTTCCTGGTTAAAAAAATAAAAATTCAATAGATTGTACAAAAGAGACATTTTTAACCAAAAAAAAGAATTTAACAAAGAAAATCAAGAAAAGAAAGAGACGTTGAAGAGACTTTTACTCTAACCATAGACGATAACAAGTGAGATTGCGTTGTCCATTGATGGATCCATCGTGGCAGGTGGCCTCTTTCATTGCATTTATACTTTTTATGCTGTAAAGTATTCAATTATTTGGGTTAGATTAGAAGTTTAAAACATGTTGTTGTGGTATCACTTGATTGCGCAGATAATTTTTTTACTACCTCATAGCACATTCTTTTTATTTGAATTAAATAGCACTTAAGGTTTTTTTCTAATTGTTAGAGCTTATAACATTTAAATAGAACTAATTACGTTTTGGATAAAAATGTAAATCAATGCCAATGAAGATAAAAACAAATAGCATAATTGATAATACTGAGAATTATATTTTCCTAAATATATCATTGCATGTTAAAACAACTATCAAGAAAAGTATAGTATAATTTGGAAGCGGAATTCCAAAAAAACAGAGAACATGCTAACTCTAAACTTATTATAATGTTTGTAAAAAGGAATAAGACAAACTACTATTATCATCATGAAATGTTATGCTTCATGTTGTTGTCACATGGGAGTTTCATCAGTAGTGTTCTATTTGATTGATTCTTTTGTATAAGACAACAAAGTAGGAAAAATTTTAAAAAAATAGAATGAACTATATCACTCGTTTTTCTATTCCTTTGCTGTTGTTCAATTATATGAACTATTCTGAAATTACATTTTGATGGTGATGAAACAATACTAATAGAAGAAACTATGTATTATGTTACATTTCATCTATAGATATTAGTTTCAATGAATTTTATTCAACAAAAATGAGAGATAATAAGCTAATAATAATTATCCACACTAGCATTTTTACTGAAGAGAAATCATATTGCTGGCAATGAGCCAATTAGCACATATATTTATTAGCCAATTAGCACACATATTTTGTGGTCAACAATTGTTTTTTCTGTTACACTGAATGTAATCAGAATCCATATCATATATTTTACTAATAATTTATGTAAATCATAATACAAACTAATAATTGATATTTGTTATTAATAGCGTATCTTATAAAAAGCTAATATCTTACGTGGATAATCGATATTTGTTATTGATAATATATTCTATTAAAAATATTAAAAGGAAACTATTTTAAAAATGATTAGTTTCGGTATTAGTCATATATTATTACTAATTGGTTATTTATAAAAATCTAGACTATGACTTTAAATTTGTTTATACAAATTAAAACAAAACTCTAAAATAAGCTCTACATTAATTATTTTGGAAAGCGAAGAAAATAAAGCTCTAAATATTGACAATTCTGATGAACTCATCTACAGCCGTTAAGCCCGATTAAGATTTAAAAAATCACCAATGACAGTCAAAGTAGCATCATTTTCATCACTATTGCTCAAGTTAAAAAAGGTGAATAGTAATTAGTTTCTTCTAATAATAGTTAATTTGAATAATTATTTTTTTCCATTTGGTGATACTGACAAATGTTAATATTCATTTACAATGTATATATATGTCACCTGCATAGATTTTGATAATGAAAGAACATTCTCTCCAAGTTTTCTTGTCCTCTAAAAAGTAAAAGATAATCCCTAGACTTTCGCCATTGATGAGCTCTGACCCCTGCAGTCTCACTACTTCCTCCTCTGTTTCCTCTGTTGAAGATCAATATTTGGTTTAATGGAGACTAGAAGATCGAAACCGGTTAAGAATCTACCGGAGACAATCCATTCATTGCTCGGTACGAAGTCTCATTTGACTTCAGCTTGGGTCAAATCTGTCTGCAACATCGTCAAGAACGTTTCTTCTTCTGAGATTGCTTCGACGTCGAAGGAAGAAGACGACTCTGCTTTCATCCTAGTACAGAGCATCAGAGGTCTTCTCTCGGATTCCTTTTCTTTTTTAGATTTTTTTTTCTTTCTTTGGAGTTTTGTTCTTCAATTTATTTTATTTTCTTCTGAATAAATTTCTTGTTTTCTTGTGAGAAATTAAAATCCTTTGGTGAAGATCACCTACTACATGCAACGAATATTAACCGTTGGATTAGCTGTTCTCATACTGTATTAGAGTTACGTGGCAATCATCCGACGGCTTTTTGATTATTTGTCCGCACAAATTTTTACAATATGTATGGGTCCAATATTCTAGAGAGTCAAGAGTTCAATCGCATAATAATCATAGTCAAGAAAGATTTGCCAAACCATAGTTTATTATATAGAATTAAATGTGAGAATATATGTTTTATTCAGATAATATTATATCATCAAATTCTCTGTTTTATTTTTGGTTACAGATCAACTCTCTGCGTTAACAGTTGAAGCAAATGAGCAGAACAAACGAAGGAGACAGATTCTTAACGAGTTTTTGGACCTTAAAGGGAACATTCGTGTGTTTTGCCGAGTCAAACCCTTAGAATCCAAAAACTTGAGAGCACCGGTTGCTTCAGATACAAGAAACGTGATCATCGAGTTAACAGAAAGCAAGAGGAAAACCTACAACTTCGACAGAGTTTTCCAACCTGATTCATCGCAAGGTTAGGTGGCTCTGATCTTCTTTGAGAATTTTTCCACTATGACGTCGCTTACACGGCTTCCTTATACATGAAAAGTGTTATTGATGATACTATTCAAAATGTGTAGATGATGTTTTCTTAGAGATTGAACCGGTTATCAAATCGGTTATCGATGGCTATAACGCATGCATTTTTGCTTATGGACAAACTGGTACTGGAAAAACATTTACAATGGTAAGATTAGTGGAAACATCTCTTTGATTTCACTTCTTGTTTCTTCAATCTTTTAAAGTTGATATATAATATGGGAAGGATAATGTTTCAGGAGGGTCTTCCAGAATCACCAGGTGTCGTTCCTAGAGCAATCAAGGGACTGTTCAAACAAGTGGAGCAAAGCAATCACAAGTTTGTAATCAAGTTTAGTATGCTTGAGATTTACATGGGGAATCTCAGAGACTTGCTTGTTACTCAAGGAACTAAACCCATTAGTCCAATACCTCCAAGGTAATAATAATAACATGAATCTTTACTGAGGAATTGGATTTGGACTCTATAACTGAGTGAGATTTGTTTCTCTGTTTTAAGTCTTGTGATTCACACAGACGCAAAGGGAGAGATAGATATCGAGCACTTGGTGACTCTTAAAGTGAATGACTTTGATGAAGTCTTCAAATTATACAAAGTAGGTTGTCGATATAGAGCAACTGCCTCCACTAACTCTAACTCTGCATCCAGCAGATCACACTGGTAAGAAACTGTATTTTTTGTTATTTCTATAAATTTATGTTACACATTATGTTGTCTGATCTTGGATCATTAAACAGCATGATCCGAGTATCGATTACTTGTGCTGGAGCTCCTGAGAGACGGCGTGAAACAAACAAGATATGGCTAGTTGATCTTGGAGGAAGCGAGCGCGTGTTGAAAACGAAAGCCACTGGTCGCCGTTTTGATGAAGGCAAAGCCATTAATCTCTCTTTATCTGCTTTAGGAGATGTCATCAACTCTCTTCAACGCAAGAACGCTCACATTCCTTACAGGAACAGCAAGCTCACACAAGTTCTCAAAGACTCTCTCGGAAACTAACATCTTCCACAAATCTCTTGATATTAACTTAAAATGTTTTCTTCACTTCGGTTCTTGGTTTTTTCAGGGCAAGACTCTAAGACATTGATGCTTGTTCATGTCAGCCGGAAAGAAGATGATCTTTGCGAAACCATATGTTCTTTAAATTTCGCAACTAGGGCAAAGAACATCCACTTAGGTCAGGACGAATCAAAGGTACATAACTTGCATAACACGTCAACTAGCTTTATAGTGTTAAAACACTTTCTGATGTGTTAAAGACTCTTCATAGGAAGAACAAGAGAAAAAGGAGGCAGTGATGATGAATCTACAGAAGATGATGGAAAAGATCGAGCAAGAACGTGAGACAACGTTGAAAGAGATCAGATCTTTAAACGAGACATTAGAGAAACTCACTAGTAAGCCTCATGTTACTGAAGAAGCAGAAGTGGATGAGATAAGAGAAGAGGTTCAAGTTACACCAAAGTTAAAGAGAAACAAATCAAGACGTGCTTCAGATGTGTTTCCTAGCTTCATGAGACCAACAGCTAGTAGTAGCAGCAGAAGGCTATCAGGAACATATTTTAGCGTGATCTCTCATGGTCCTGGCCTTAAGTCAAGAAGGAACTCAATGATCTCTGTCCGAGCTGAATCCGCGTGTCTTCCCATGAAGAAGAACGGGTATGATTCCGTGTGTGACTCATCAGAGAGAAGCGTCTCGAAGTCTACTTGTGTCATGCGTGCAGATGATGCAGCAACGGTTGATAGTCAGGACATATCTGAATGTGATATTAAGTTGGTCGTGTCTGAGCACAAGCCAAAGGTACAGCATCTGGGCCACGGATCTGCTAAGAAACCTAGTTCTTCAAAGATTGTTGGAACAGAGTTTTCTAGGGTTAACAGTTGGCTTCATTCGCAATCCGCAAACAGGAGTTACTTGCTTGACAAGAAACAGCTTCCTGCGACGCCTCCCCCGGTTAAAGCACGCAGTCTAAGCAGAAACAGATCGTTGGAGAAGTCATCTGCAAAACTGGAAGATATAGAAGAGTACAGAACAGAGGAGACAGTGATTAAACCTACACCGATGCTTAAAGATCTGTTTGAGCTGCAATGTCTCTGTTCTTCCGAAACAGAGGATCAGATTCTTTCCAAATACCCTAATCCTGACAACGACGGTGACAATAATGTATGGGAGCAAGGTTCACTTAAGCCAAGATCTCAGAGAGGTTTGGCTTTCCCGGAGGATATAGCTCCACCATTGCGTAGGCAACAAGTAATATTGGGCGAGAGAGGTAAACTTATTTGGATTCGCTTTTGTACAAACGCAAACGCTTTTGTGTCCCTTTGTTCATTTTCTGAGATATTCTGTTTTTGGTTGCAGGAAGAGCTCAAACGTTTATGCAGAAGCTTCATGCATTATGCTTATGCATAGTTATGGCACTAGGGTTTATTGATGTGGGGTATGGTAATGACTTCTTCAATGGGTTAACGAAGTAAAGACAAAGAACTGCAGGCTGTCTTGATCCCCAAGCAAATGATGCAAGTTTAGCTTTCTCAATAGAGATTTAAGTATGTATTATTTTGTGAATAACCTGTCAATGATTTTGAGTAAAAGAAAATCAGAAAAGCCTGTCATGTCTTGTTTTCTGGGGTAATGTCAAAAGGTTATATGGCTTTTATAGAAATTTTGGTCTCCTTGAGTCAATTTTCAGAGATGTTCATTATGTAGGAATCTAGTTGGCTTGTCTTTTTTTTTTTTTTTTGTTATGGTCGAACCATTAGAACAAACTCTCTGTTTCAGATGATGTCAGAATTGATTTAGTCCCTCTCATAAGGTTATTGATCAAAAAGTGGTGGTCACTTTTTTTGGATCAAATGTGGTGGTCAATTTTCATTTGCTATTCTTCAGTTTTGTTTCAATCCAAGCCTCACTGAACAATAGTTTCTTGTGTGAGCTAAAGAAGCAAAACTTGATCTGTAATTGTGGTTAATGATAGTGTGTGAAAGAAGTTGCACTGTAGTAAGTATACATTTGTTCCACTTTCGCTCAATTTTCTTGTTGGTGACCCCTAAAATACCTATTGAGTTTTCTCACATTAAATAAAATTGTATTAACTATTTCAGCTGGACATATTGAATTGTATCCACAGCATCGCATCAGATCATAATTAAATTAATTCATACTAGACCATGCGCTGCACAACAACGGACTCATCAAAGACTCTGAAATTAACAAAAATCCCAAAAGAATATGGGAAGAAACAAATTCTAGAAAAATGGTAAACCCAAAATAGATGGAGTCGTAGAGGTCAAAACTGAATAGTCCTAATATGGACGACAGGGAGAGCGTAATGAGAGGACCTAAAGACACGAGAAAACGAGAAACTGAATTTAAATGAACTATAAAAACGTCATTTAACAATTGAAGAACAAAAAAAAAATAAAAACAAACCCTAAACCCAACATACACTAACCCATTCGTTTTCTAACACTTGAAAACAAAAATATTATAAACTTTATTAATCATATAAGGTTCATTATTAATGAAGGGTGGGGTTAAACTATGGGCCGTGTGCCTATGTCTGGCGCTGACGACCGTCGTGATAGTCCAAGCGGAGGATCCTTACTTTCACCACGTGTGGAACGTGACGTACGGAACCGCATCTCCTCTCGGTGTTCCACAACAAGTCATTCTCATCAACGGTCAATTCCCTGGTCCTAACCTCAACTCAACTTCTAACAACAACATCATCGTTAATGTCTTCAACAACCTAGACGAGCCTTTCCTCCTTACTTGGTACGTTTATCCATAATAGATAGACCGTGATCTTCAGTTTCCTACCATTTTTTCGTATAATACCACTAGATAGAGAATAGAGATCTCCATTTAGATAATTCGCTTTGATTATTTCCTTATAAGAAAATAAATATTTAATGAGTTTGAATAAACAAATCGTAAATTAATCGAATTTTAGATAAATGATTGAATATGATTCTCTTTAAACAATTATAAAACAATGATGGTTTATTGTTCCTAGTTACACTTTCAGCATGTCAAAATATACATTAAATTTACTTTTTAAATGGTGAAAAGATAGAATAAGTTTTTAAAATGTGCAAAATTTTATACTATTCACCACCAGTAATTTAGCTCGTTTTGATTCAAAGTTCTAATGCTGCCAATATTATATATATATATTTATAGATAAAAATACATTGGATAATCGGTTTGGTTCGGTTTGGTTCGGTTTAAACCCAAACCAAACCAAACCATTCGGGTTGAGTAAAACATGAACCAATTGGGTTATGTAAAGGGGACGGTTTGGTTTGGGTCGGTTTAACTTTGGTTGGTTTGGTTCGGTTCGGTTCGGTTTGGGTTTTTTGCCCACCCCTAGCCAATAGAGAGCTTACAAATCAGGTTTTACTTGGAAACAAATTATGTATAGGAATGGAATCCAGCATAGGAAGAACTCATGGCAAGCAGGGACTGCCGGAACAATGTGTCCCATCCCACCGGGTACTAACTTCACATACCATTTCCAGCCAAAGGATCAGATCGGTAGCTACTTCTACTACCCTACCACGGCAATGCATCGTGCCGCGGGTGCCTTTGGTGGCCTCCGTGTGAACAGCCGTCTTCTTATCCCGGTCCCATATGCTGACCCTGAAGATGACTACACTGTCCTTATCAACGATTGGTACACCAAAAGCCACACTCAGCTCAAGAATTTCCTAGACAGTGGCCGTACTATTGGCCGTCCAGACGGCATTCTCATCAATGGTAAGGCCGGAAAAGGCGACGGCTCTGACCAGCCTCTTTTCACATTGAAGCAAGGGAAAACCTACAGAATTCGGATATGTAACGTGGGTCTCAAGGCATCTCTCAACTTTAGGATTCAGAACCACAAGATGAAGCTTGTTGAGATGGAAGGCTCACACGTTCTCCAAAATGATTATGACTCACTTGACGTTCACGTTGGTCAATGCTTTGGCGTGATCCTTACGGCCAACCAAGAACCTAAAGATTACTACATCGTAGCTTCCACAAGGTTCTTGAAAAACGCTTTGACTACCACAGGGCTTCTCCGCTACGAGGGAGGCAAAGGTCTTGCCTCTTCTCAGCTACCAGCGGCTCCCGTTGGCTGGGCTTGGTCTTTGAACCAGTTCCGCTCTTTCAGGTGGAACTTGACAGCCAGCGCAGCTAGACCTAACCCACAAGGCTCTTACCATTACGGAAAGATTAACATCACTCGCACCATTAAGCTTGTGAACACTCAGGGCAAGGTCGACAGCAAGCTCAGATACGCTTTGAACGGAGTCTCGCACATAGACACCGAGACCCCCTTGAAGCTCGCTGAGTACTTTGGTGTTACCGATAAAGTTTTCAAGTACGACAGCATTTCCGACAACCCTACCTCGGATCAGATCAAGAACATAAAGATAGAACCCAATGTTCTCAACATCACTCACCGCAACTTCATCGAAGTCGTATTCGAGAACCACGAGAGGAGTGTCCAGTCTTGGCATTTGGATGGCTACTCCTTCTTCGCTGTAGCGTAAGTGACACTCTACATCTTTTTTTGAACTACACGTAACAAATTACAAACCCTAAATTTAGATCAATTTTCACACCCTGATATCATTTTCTTTCATTGAACAAAAAGGGTTGAGCCAGGAACATGGACACCAGAGAAGAGGAAGAACTACAACCTTCTAGACGCAGTGAGCAGACACACAATCCAAGTCTACCCCAAGTGTTGGGCTGCAATATTGCTCACATTCGATAATTGTGGGATGTGGAACATTAGGTCGGAGAATTCTGAGAGACGGTACTTGGGACAGCAACTCTACGCAAGCGTCTTGTCGCCGGAAAAATCCCTCCGGGACGAATACAACATGCCGGAGTCAAGTCTCCAATGTGGTCTGGTCAAGGACAAACCTAAGATCAACCCCTATGCTGGAGCCTAATTTTTTTCTTTAATTAATACTTTTATTTAACAAACAAAAAGAGTTTGGCTTTTCTGTTGTTGAAGTCAGTTTCGAACCCGAACGGATTAACTTTTTAAAAAAATGTTTTGGGGGTCTTTTAATTATTAATTCAAGTTATTAATCTGACTCAAACATATGCTATTCATATATATACAATAATGTATGTATGTTTATCCCTTCAGTTTGTCGTGGTCTTCTTCTATACACGATGAATTAATTAGACTTTGACAATTAAATTAATTTATTTTGGCGTTTTCTATTTGTTTTTTCAATTTAATCGTATTCAACTTAAGCTTATTAATTAACTAATGAAATGAGCATAAAATGATATATGTTTTTTTTATCATAAAAAAATGATATATGTTTTGGTACCTAGCTGATGATAAGTATATTATTTGATAATACATTACCGCAATGTTTTTCTTTTTTTTTTTTGGAACACTACTTTTAATTAGAAAACTTAGATGACAAGGTTCAGAGGAGATGCTACAAAGGTTGCATCTACCAAGGCCTGCTTCGCAAGAGCATCAGCAGCCTTGTTTTCAGAGCGTTGAATCCAAACAAAAGACACAAAATCAAAAGCTAAAATGAGATTTCGAATATCGGAGATGATGCCATATATCTCAGCGATGGGAGAATCCTCATTTAGGGCCCGTACGAGTTGAAGCGAGTCAGAACTGCAGCGCACAGCCCGGATTCCCTTGGTGATGCAGCAGATTAAGGCTTCGCGCAATGCCAATCCTTCCGCAACCAGCGGGGAGCTAACGTAAAAGCAGTGAGACAAGAAAGGCATAGGCTGGTTCTCCGTCGTAATTATCCAACCCAAGCCTGCAAGCTGTAAGTCCGATCGCCACGCAGCATCAGAATGGAGGCTGATGAAAGATGATGGTCCATGGGGCGTGGGCTTTAGTCCGACAGGTCGTTGGATTGGTGTTGCGGTTTGCTCTCGAAGCCATTCCTGAGCCGCTGCAATAGCTTTAGTGATCACCTCTTCCGGGGTTGTTTCTTTGTTGTTGAAAATGCGGTTGTTCCTGGCCAACCATAGAGACCATAGGATCCAAGGTGCAAGGGGGCCAGTGGAGATTCCCACCGGTGGGAGACAGGTAGCCTTACAGAGCTGAAGCCAAACTGTAGACAAATCTAGCAACCCTCTAGAATCAATACAAGAGGAGAAAGGAGCCAGTCTCCATACTCTGTATGCGAACTCGCAATGAAGGAACAGGTGGTTGATAGATTCGTCTGTGTTGCAGCGTATGCAAGGCTGAGCCAAGCTTATGTTTCTCGCGGCTAGAGCGTTTCCTACCGGTAAAGCGCCTTGGAAGATTTTCCATAAGAAAAGTTTAATCTTCGGGGATGTTTGCAGGTTCCAGATAGCGTTCTTCCAGTCCATGTCCACAGTCGTGGGAGGTGGTGTAGTCAGTTCACTGAGCTCCAAAGCCTTGTGATAGCCGGACTTTGTCGTGTATTCTCCAGAAGTAGTTCCTAGCCAGATAAGCTTGTCAGGTGCACCCGTTTTGCTTGGCTTTAGACTAAGGATTCTCTCTTCTTCCTGCGGTAGCACCTGTTGAATAGCAGCTCTGTTCCAGTCTGTACTGGAGGGCATCATCAGATGGTTGACTGTCCACTCGTTGAATTGCACTGGAGCAGGGCCCATGGGGCGGATTTGGGACGAGTGACTGAGCCAGGGGTCAGACCAGATATTGATACTTTCTCCATTGCCAACAGCCCAACCTGCATTACTCATAATAAGGTCTCTACCTATCAATATGCCTCTCCAGCCATGCGATTCCGCGCCTCTATGGGTAGCTTTGAGGAAAGGGGTATCTGTGCAATATTTCCCGGTTAGGACTCTACTGAGAAGGCCTGCAGGGTTGTTATGAAGGCGCCAGCTCAATTTTGCTAGGTAGGCATCATTAAAACTCTCAAAGTCCCTGAAGCCTAAACCACCTTGCTGTTTGGATCTCGTCATTTTTGCCCATGAAACCCAAGCCATTTTCCGGTTTCCGCTTCTTCCATCCCACCAAAATCTAGTTACCGCAGATTGTATGCGTTTACAAAGAGAGCGAGGCAGCTTGAAGCACGTCATTGCGTGTGACGGGATGGGTGATAGGACACTCTTCAGCATGACCATCTTCCCCGCAGTTGAGAGGAACTTGTTAGACCAGCCACTTGCTTTGACCTTGATTCTGTCTACAATCGAAGTGAACATGTCTCTTTTTCTCCGACCAAAGTGCTCGGGAAGTCCGAGATACTTGCCAATGCCACCTTCTTTTGGGATTTGTAGGCAGTCTTTGACCATCGTCTTGAGAGAGAGAGGAGCTTTACGCGAGAACGTGATGGAAGACTTGTTGGTGTTGATCGATTGGCCTGATGCACACTCATACTGGTGGAGGATCTCTTTTAAAGCTAAGGCGTTGGTCTTGTTTGCTTTGACAAAAAACATTGTGTCATCCGCGAATAGGAGATGGTTCACTTGGGGGCTACTTCGTGCAACCCGAATGCCGGCCAGACGACCTGTTTCTTGGGCTCTGTTACATAGCCCCGAGAGCACTTCACTACACATGATAAATATGTAGGGTGAGAGAGGGTCTCCTTGACGGATGCCTCTAGTCGGGGTAACCTTTCCTCTAGGCGAGCCGTTAATGAGAAAGGCATATGTAACAGAAGAAACGCATTCTAGGATCCATGATATCCATCGAGAGTGGAATCCCAATCTCTCTAGGACTAAGCGAATGAACTCCCACTCGAGTCTATCGTAAGCTTTGCTCATGTCCGTCTTAACCGCCATTGAGCATCTCTTTTCCGCCTTCGAGTTTTGGAGGAAGTAGAGAACTTCATGCGTGATCAGGACGTTGTCCGAGATTGCTCTGCCAGGGACGAAAGCGGACTGGTTTTCCGAGATGATGTGTGGAAGTAGCGGCTGGAGCCTTTTGGTGAGTATCTTGGAGATGATTTTGTAATAGACATTACATAAGGCTATTGGCCTGTAGTCGGCTACCGTCTTTGGACTTTGGATCTTTGGGATGAGGCGAATGAAAGTCTCATTGATGGTTGGCGGGAGCTTGCTTGTCACGAAAAACTCTTGGACCTCTTTCACAATGTCAGCTCCTATTGTGTCCCAATGGGTATGGAAAAACCCAGCTGAGAAACCATCCGGCCCTGGCGCTTTATCAGCATGAATAGAGAAAACGGCTAATCTTATCTCCTCTGGTGTCGGCTTTAGGATCAGCCTTTCATTGTCGCTGTTGGTGATGATCGGTTGGAGGGCTCCATCTACGATTTGCTTAATATCCGCAGGCTCTCCTGATAAGGACGTGAAGAGGGTTCCGAAGTATTTCACTATAACCTGGGCAATCTCCCCTTCTTTGTAGACCGGAGTCCCGTCGCTGTCCTCAATGACTGTTAAGGCATTTGCCCTCTTCCGGTTTTTCGTTGCTGCATGGAAAAACCCCGAGTTGCGATCGCCCAAGCGAAGCCATAAAACTCTGCTGCGCTGTCTCCAGTAAGCCTCCTCTGCCTTGTAGGCCTTCTTCAGTTCCTCCGAAATCTTGTGAATGAGCTGGGTGTCGTTCGTCGGGCTCGACTGTGCCTCCTCTAGTTCACGCCGTTTCGTGTCAATCTGCAACCGGCTGTTGGCTTGGTGTTCCTTGTTCCATCGGGATATGACACTGCGAACGATCTTAATACGCTCTGTTACTGCCATACCAGTTGCCTCTGTCCAAGCCGTGTTGATCAGTTGCGCGACCTCGTCATTGTCCTTGAGCCGACGGTCATATCGAAAAAGACCAGGTCGTTTCTTCTTTCCTGGCTCAACCACTGAGATAAGAGGTTTGTGGTCAGACCCCTCATAAGCAAGGTAGACACTTCTTGCTGTTGGGAATCTTTCTACCCAGCTGGTATTTGCTGCAGCTCGATCCAGGCGACAGCGGACAAAATGGTCTCCACGCTGACCTCGCCATGAGAGAAAATCACCGGAATGGGGTAGATCGAAGAGGTCTCCTTCAGCAAAAAACAATCTCATGTCAGTGAAAGAACCTTCTGGTCTTTGAGGCCCTCCATCTTTTTCATTTTGGCTCAGAAGGTCATTAAAATCACCGGTGATAAACCAAGGCGAGTCCCGTAATTCTGATAGATTAACCAAATGGTTCCAAAGATGTTTTCTGTTGGCTCTATCATTATCGCCATACACACCGCAATGTTTTTCTTTTCTTCACCAAAGTAACTACTAATATTGAGTTCATTAAAATTTACGTTATAATCAAAGGAAATTTAAAATATGCTTATATTTTTGTCAAAATATGCTTATATATATAATTATCGCAATTATACTAGTACTTCTTGATAGATAAAATTTGTCACTTCAGTACAAGATAGGGTGATCACATAACAGATAAAAAAAATAACGTGAAAACAATGTTTTGTACTGAAAATCACTATAAAAAAATTTACAAGTTTTTTTGGTAATAATTATTTACAAGTTTGTAATAGTGATATATCTATATATATATAATTATGTTTTGTAGTAAGTGAATGATCACGTTAGGACAGGCCACGTAGTATCGAACTATCGATATCGGGCCGGAATCAATAGGGCTGTCACTAGGCCTAGAGTATCATCACAAAATATCATAATCACCGCACAATATTCAATCATATACAGAAGTTGCATGGGATCGTCGTGTATGAAAAATAAATGGATTGAAATACAATAGCGTGATCCGGATTGTAAAAAGAAAAACATCAAATAATTTGTCGGGAAATTATATATATATATTTATATGTGAAAATAGCCAAATAGATTAGGGACATTGATATCACAGGCTTGAGAGTGGAGCTGACAAGGATCTTGACGTGAACGTGCATGTGCAGCACAGGTGAAGTGAAACGGTAAAAAAAGATTTTTTTGATTTCTTATTTACTATTTCCACTGCTCTATTTGATCTTCAAGTTCAACCATGAATATATACATAACTAGCCTGTTTAGCTAATGTAATGGTTAGGGATGGTTTGTGGATCAGAAAGAAATTAAACTATTATTATCTTCTAAAATGCATAAAATCTAATTGTTAAGTCTAAAATAAACTGTAATTAATTAGGAACAGAAAGAATGTTCGTACGAGTTATATTAATTATAGAAATGGCAGTGGAGTTTAGGAAGGAAATGTCTCATTCCAATATGTCCCATCCAACGTGGCAGCGAAAGAAACACAAAATAAATAATTTGATAAACTGAAAGAAAAATATCAAAGTAATCCCCCCCATTTTCGCCTTGTCCGACCTCTGGCTCCGGCCTAATCCATGGTGCATGGTGGTCGTTTGTGTGGAGTTAGGACGCGGTAGTGGGAAGGTTCTCGATGGAGGAGAGGCGGCTCGTTTAGATCAAGGTTAGATTCCGGGAGGTGGAGGCTCTTTTTGCTCCGCCGCCGTCGGTTCTGTTTTCGGGAGGGGGAGGCTTACCTAGCTCCGTCGTCGCCGTCTTGTCTCCGGAGGGTGGAGGCTACAGTAGCTCCATGCTGCCGGTTTGGTACCCGTAGAAAATTTGGGTGTTAGCGGTGAAAGTTCGGTTAGGGTTTTGTTCTTGTCGGCTCGGGTGGAATCGAGATAGTGCGGATGAGATCTTAGGAGAAGATGAAGCTCTCCGTCTATGAGACCGACGACAAGAGAAGTTAGCTGTGGGTGTGGTGTGAGAAGAGTGGGTGGTCCGGATGAGAGCGCGGTTTGTCCGATGACGCTTTCGGTGGAGGACCACCGGGAAGGAAGGTGTTTTGTTGCGGGGTATGAGATCCGGCGAAACGAAGCACGGTTAGATAGCTCCGACGGCGTCCCGAGGCGGAGACGGTCAGGTAGAGACGGTGTGCGACGCGTGTCGATCCGATGGCACAGATGCTTCCACGTGTTCAGCAGCCAGTCTCCTTGACGCGTTTGATCCAGCCGACGTCGGTTTGGGCTTGATTGGTTTGGGCCGCGGTCCGTTTATAGCGGTTAGACTGTAGCTGGTTTGGCTTTTGGGCTTCGTGCCTTTTGTTTAAGTGTTTGGGCTTCGGATTTTGTAATTTGGGCTTGGCCCGGTATCATTAATCTATATAAAAATCTTGACGGAAAAAAAAAAAAATATCAAAGTGAGAAAAAGGCAAAAGTGTCAGCCTTGCGTCCAATCTTTTGGGTTAAACTTCCTGCCTTCTCCCCTCCCTCATTTATTTCATTGCGTGCTTCTTCTCATTTCTTATTTATTTATATTTATTTATTTGTTTATTTATTTATTTTTACATTACTTTCAATTGAAGTATTATTGTTTGATTAATCAATAGTCTTTTTATTTTGGGTTAATCATAGTGTTAGTGTAAAAGCATCTTTAGTGAGAATTCTAAGCGAAAATTTCTCAAATGTATGTCTAGAATTCTATTATGGGTATCCCAAATCCATTAAGAATCTCAAATCCATGAAGTTTTTTAGTTCAATATTTGAGATTTGGAATTTTGAAATGGGGTCTTATGGATTTTGGATACAAAAAGCATTATTTTATTATTTATATACTTTATTGTTTTTTTTTTAAGAAACTTTGTGAAAACTTATTAATTTTTTTATTAATAATGCTCTAAGTAATACTATGAACTTTGATAATTTCTGGTTGTTCCTATATTGTAAAGCTGGTATATATATATCTCTGTGTTGGTGTTATCTCGTACAGCGTACTTATTTATGGTCGGATTTATAGAAAGCAGAAGAAGTTTCAGTCACTAGAACTTCAAATACCATCTAAAAATCTTTTTTAAGAAATTGAAATTCTGATATTTTAATAATTTTCTGGCGGGTAAAATAGTCGAATATATATTAAACAAATACTATCTATTGATGAGATCAAATTGATTTACGTGGATGATTGAATGTAATGTTTAGTCAAAACATATATATATCATAATAATTGAAAAGACTTGTCATAAGGAAGTATCTAATAATATTTTTAGTGCAAACAAATACGTATGGGATCGCTATGTGTTATCCAGATAAAAAGCACATCCATCTCATTTGTCCTTATTGACCGACTGCTCTTCTTCTACCAGCTCCTAATTGTTATTCATTTAATGTAGAAGCTGTTTATATTTATTACTTATGTTTTTTTTTGAGCTTTGTATTGAGCTGATTTGAATAAACTTGAGATTTCACATCCTTTTAGAATAACTTTTCCATTTCAAACATGAAAATGGTATTATTATGGTTTGTTTTTGTGTAACAGCTGGTGTTATATTATTTGTTCAAAGTCAATAATGTGTTTGAATGAATTATAAACGAAGAGTGAATAAAATAAATAAATAAAAAGGGTTAAAGCAAAAGGAATGAACCATTCAAGAACACTATCATGCATACACCAAACGGTAAAACAGTTTAAATCGTGAACTTTGAAAGCATCTTTCTCCTCGGTGGAATTATGCATGTAAGATTTTATATTAAAAAGGATATGTAAATGCATTTATCATGCGATAAGATGCTTTGTATTTATGGTACAAAAAGAAATGAGGAAGTGAGCAATAAAGTCTCCAATCCAATAATAGATGCTCAAATAATACTGTAAGCACTCCCATACATTTACATATATATACACAATATATAAGAGCGGAACTGGGAATCCTTTTGTTGCTCAAAAAAAAAAGAGTGAGAATCCTTTCACTTAAAGGGGCATGGA
Organism: Brassica rapa; assembly: GCF_000309985.2. NCBI lineage: Eukaryota > Viridiplantae > Streptophyta > Magnoliopsida > Brassicales > Brassicaceae > Brassica > Brassica rapa. The sequence continues at coordinate 348,602 of NC_024800.2, read as the reverse complement.
GATATCTTTTTGCAGCATTTCCATTTTGGTAAATCCAATAAGTGAAAAGGTGTAATAATTAGCAATTTGGGGGTTAGCTTTTCGATTTTGCAAGCAAAGCTACGTCTCTTTTCTTTTTGTACATCCCGAGTCACTCAAACGACGGGCATAATATCAACGAAAGTAAAATAGTATAATTAACAACTGTCCAAATAAGTACTCCGGACATATTCAACGGATCGAAGGCCAACCGACTAAAAGATACGAGACTATCTCTAATGATTTACTTTATTTTTTACTCTAAAATAAATTAACTTTATAATAAAGTTTGAATTTGTTTCAATAATATTATATTTTAAAATAGAAAATAGAACAATGAAAATAAAAAATAAATTACTTTTTATTTGGAACAAACCTATTTTTCACTCTATTATAAATGATAAATAGAATATCATTACAGTATTTTTAATCTAAATTTTATTTTAGAATAAAAAATAAAGTAGGGCTAGAAATACCTTAATTATAATTGTGGATGTAAGTGTACTAAAAAAAGTGGCATTTGCCTCTATAAAAAAAAATTCTTTTTAATATATTCAAATTTTATTATTTTTCTTATTAAAATTACATTTAACTTTAAATTTTATATTTATATGTGATTATTTTTTCTAAAATTTTATGTTATATCTACCACTATTTATTTACTGACACCGGATAAATCCAGTTGTTAGTAATATGAATTAGATATTTATATTGTCTAGTTACATAAGTCTAAAACTGCAGATTATGAATCCGAAAAAGATGTAAATGTAAATTTTCTTTATCGTAATTATTTTCAATGTGAGTTTTAGTAATTTTTATGTCAGTTCTTAGTTTTTAGAGCTTTCTTGTTATTTCTCAACTTACGAATTAATTTTTGTTTTTGAATAATATTATTAGAAAAAAATGATCCATTATTATGTTGCTTTACTGTAAAATTTATACCATAAAATGCAAAAACTTTTTACATTTTAAAAAATACAAATATATTCTAGAATACTGGTTAGTTCATTGTTGTATAAAAAATCGTTTTGTTTTCATTAACTGTTTTTATTTCTTTAAAATCTCGTAATTTGGCATACTCGAGATGAGAATCTTAACGAGGGTTCCAATTTTACGCACCTAAAAATTGGAACCTATGAGCATAATTCCTGCAAACGCATTCATTAATACAGTGGGCCATCTTCACGATCCACCGCACAAATATAAATATGCACACATACATAACCATATAATATCCTGTCGACGAAGACGTGTGAATGCAGAAAATATAAATTATACTACTGATGTAAAACTGTTTCAACGTAGTATATTTTTGTACCGATTCATTTGATCTAGTAACTATTACTTTATTTTATCTAGTGCACGTCCATAAATAAATGAAAGAGTCTTGGCTGCCTAGATATAAATCCAACACCAAGCTACATTTATGTTAACCGAATTTAAACCAAGTCTTAGTTTTTACTTTTTAGAGTATAAAGTTGAAACACGAGATGGAAATTAGTTACTGTATATCGTTTCAAAGTTATTAGAGTTGTGAGTGTCAGTGTTGTGATTTATGAATCTAATGTGACGTTCAAAAAAAAAAAAATACACTAAATGCATATATTTGAAAGTTTAGTTTGTATAAAATTTTAAACTCAAAAACATATAAGTTTCATAAAAAAATGTTTTAAATATAATTAATCCTAAAACCGGCTTGAGGATTCTCAAGGACCCTTGAATTGCTTGGTCGGTCCATCTTGATCTCTATCCATATAATTTATGTTATATATGATATGCGTGTACACACATATGCTAAAGCTAGTGTTGATTTTATTTAAGATAAAAATATTATAATAATACAAGCAATATACCTTCAGGTCAAGAGAAATGATATTTATTATTACCCATTGAAAAAGACTCATTTGATCGAGAGAGAAAAAGAATCTATCATATGAACCAAAAAAGCATCTTTCTATCTTTTCAAATGCTTGCTTCCTTCAAATCCTCTAGCTCCTCCTCCGAAGATGCCACCGAGAATCCTCCTCCTCCTCCTCCTCCTCCGTTATGCCTCGCCTCATCTTCTGCCGCAACATCCGCCGCTCATCACCTCCGTCGTCTACTATTCACAGCTGCGGATTTCATCTCTCAGTCCAACGTCTCCGCCGCTCAAAACATACTCTCAATCCTCTCCTCAAACTCCTCCCCTTACGGCGACTCCACGGAGCGGCTCGTCCATCTCTTCACGAAAGCCTTGTCCGTACGGATCGGCTTGTCTGAAAACGCTGCCACGTGGACAGCGAACGAAATGGCTTCTAGCTCCACGGTTTTTACAAGCAGTGTATGCAAAGAACAGTTCTTGTTTCGGACCAAGAACAACAACAACTCTGATCTCGAGTCTTGTTACTATCTTTGGCTGAACCAACTAACACCGTTTATTCGGTTCAGCCATTTAACGGCGAACCAAGCGATCCTCGACGCGACGGAGACAAACAACGGTAACGGAGCATTACATATACTTGACTTAGATATATCACAAGGACTTCAATGGCCTCCGTTGATGCAAGCCCTAGCCGAGAGATCATCATCAAACCCTAGCAGTACTCCACCTCCTTCCCTCCGCATAACCGGATGTGGTCGAGACGTAACCGTATTAAACCGAACCGGAGATCGGTTAACCCGGTTTGCTAACTCTCTAGGACTTCAGTTTCAGTTTCACACGCTTGTGATCGCTGAAGAAGACCTCGCCGGACTTTTGCTTCAGATCAGATTATTAGCTCTCTCCGCCGTACAAGGAGAGTCCATCGCCGTCAACTGCGTCCACTTCCTTCACAGATTCTTTAACGACGACGGAGACATGATCGGTCACTTCCTGTCGGCGATCAAGAGCTTAAACCCTAGAATCGTGACAATGGCGGAGAGAGAAGCGAACCATGGAGATCCTTCGTTCTTGAATAGATTCTCAGAGGCTTTAGATCATTTCATGGCAATATTTGATTCGTTAGAAGCGACTTTGCCGCCAAACAGCAGAGAGAGGCTAACCCTAGAGCAACGGTGGTTCGGTATGGAGATTTTGGATGTTGTGGCGGCGGAAGCGGCGGAGAGAAAGCAAAGACATCGGAGGTTTGAGGTTTGGGAGGAGATGATGAAGAGACATGGCTTTGCTAACGTGCCAATAGGAAGCTTTGCTTTCTCTCAAGCTAAGCTTCTGCTTAGACTCCATTATCCTTCAGAAGGTTATAATCTTCAGTTTCTCAACGACTCTTTGTTTCTTGGATGGAAAAATCGTCTTCTCTTCTCCGTTTCATCGTGGAAATGATTTAGTAGAGAGAGAAGAAACCTAAACTTAGGTTTAGTAGAGAAAAAAAATATCTGATATTTTTTGGTGTTAGGGCAAACAAAAAAATGATTTTACAGATGACGTCGGAGGACGGTGGCTCCGGCGATGATTGTCGACGGTGGAGGAATCTTGGGATGTGTGTCCTTTTTTGTTTCTTGGGAAGCTGAAACAAAGAGACAACCTAATCTTTTGTGTTCAACCTACTAATATCTATTTTTTCAAACTCAATCTTAGGTGTATCGGTTTAACATATATAATCCCATTTTGTATCTTTTCTTTTTCATTTTATTTGGTTATTTTAGTCGATCCACTCGGGTATTAGTTGCATTTTTATGATTTATTATATGCATCCACTTATCAGATCCAAATGTATTTTATATTTTCTATATTAATATATGATGGTGATGATAAGTGTTTATGGTATTGTTCAAAAGAAAGATTGTAATGGTAGGTGAGAGTTATATAAACTATTTGGTTGAAATTGTCCGATTTAAATTAGTCACGTCATAGTTATAAAATTAAAGACCTTAAAATTTGTGGAAATGGCCTTAGAGCAACATTATCAATGGCAACTCTTAGCAAACATCTTAGAATTTTTAATTATTATTTTTAGTCTAAGAAGTTTTCTAAGATACTTAAGTAAAATATAACATTATCAATGGAACTTTTCGAAGGTTCTTAGGTATAAAAGATGCAAAGGCTCCAGTTTGGTATCTGTCAAAAGTTTCCAAACACCCAATTTCAAAATATTTACCAACACGTTAAGGATCAATGGGGAGGCTTACAAGTAGATAATGGTGGCAAAAATCACAAGAACAGCTAGCCGTTGTCTTGATCCATCTTGGTTGAACAAATAGATAACAGCAGCAAGCTTGAGTATTAGCAATATGTCAAGCTGAAACGCAATCTCAAATCTCCGTACCACCACTTGCCTTTGACCTGCATGTTGTTGCTGCTGCTACTGAACTTGACCACCTTGCGCTTGGTTCTCTCCCCCAGCCTCAGTCTCTTTGCTTGGTCTAGTCCTAAACCATCAACCCAAAAGAAGATAAAAACCATCAACCCAAAAAAAGATTCATCATCAAGCCTACAGCTTTCTACCACAAAGTCATCTCAAAAGCAACTCCACCAGTGATTTGAACCTAAATACGATTCCTCCATTACACTACTCAAGAGTAAGTAAGGAAGGGGAAGTACAATACAAAGCCTACACCTTTCTAGCACTAAGTCATCTCAAAAGCAATATCACCGGTGATTTGAGCCTAAAGGGATCAACTTTACACAGTTTTTCCTAGCTAGAACAATTCAACCAACAAATACGATTCTTCTCCATTACACTAGTCAAAGAGTATCTAATGGAAAGTACACTTACATGGGAACATGGTAAGTGAGAGGAATGAGATAGTTTAAAGGAAGACCAGCCACATGTACAAGAACCGCATAAACACCAGCTCCACGGTTCGTCTGTTCATCGTACTGCCCAGGATTCGACCCGGGAACAAGACCCGGATACGAACCCGGATACTTTGGAGAAACACCATGATCCGGATCCTGATCAAAATTGAATCATTGAGTCAATTCAAGATCAAACCCTTGAATGATCTGAGAGAAAGGTGGAAGCTTTACTGTTCATTCATCACTTATCCAAATAAAATACACGAACCTGGGGCTTGATCTCAGCATCTTCGGGTTTCTTGTCAGAGGAAGGTTGCTGTGACGTTGAAGAAGACGCCTTCTGCGGATCTTCTCGCGTCTCCCTCAGCATCGTGCTCTTCGTCTCCGCCACGAGCTTCGCCGGATTCTGCTCACCCAATCGCCTGCTGCCACATAGCACTTAAGGACCAAGCCTAAAACTTCTTAATTAAGATCCGTTTGTATTCTTTTTAAGTGTTTTTGATTTAATTTTCGACCAGAAAACACTAAGATATGGGCCTAAGAAGTGTCGATAATGTTGCTCTTATATTGTACTCAACCGGTTTAATAATATAATCAGCACGAAAGAGTTGTTAATCTGTCTCTTCAATCTTTTGAGAGATTCCACTTTCGCATGCTCTTTTTAATTTGTTTTCTAATTATTTTAGATATATATGACCGCCCTCTTTCTTGCACAAGTCTATGCCTCGGCTTTTTGATAAAGTTTTCTATTAGAATGGAACATTGTAGCTTTTACGAGCCCTTTAGTCAATCCAAACGATCAAAATATACTAGAAAAAAACTATCATTAATCCATCATGCCTCCAAAAAGAACTCTAAATGAAATTTGAAGCAGTTGACCATTCTGAGTTGACTTTAATATATGTTTAGTACACAGTTCCTTAATCAAGAGTCAAAATGTTTTCGTTAAAAATAATATATTAATATTGATGTATAGAGTACATATATTTTTGGATGTTTTTCATTCATACTTCTATAAATTCCGAACCATACTTTAATGGTATCTATTCACAATTTTACATTTTCAAAAAATAAATTATTTATAATACTCGTTAAGTTCTTACATCGTTATATGTAATTAACATATCAAAGATATAACAAAACATAAATAATGATTATTAATTTATTAATAATAGTTTGCTCGCGTTTAATAACACTGAAGAATAATACCGACTTTTTTCTTCCAAATCTTCTCATTTATTTATTTATTATTATTTTTTTTTTGCTAAAATGTTAATATCATTAAAAATGAAAAGAGGAGGTTACAAAAGTTGCATTCCTATAAACAACGCTTCTAAGGCAAAAAGAATAAAAACAAAGAAGCGTTAATAAGAGTAATTTTCCCGAAAGTAGATTTGATTATGCAAGCCAAATTGACAAGAGGGAAGTGAAATTCCTCCTGCGTCTCCTTCCTAGAATTATGTTCCTCATTTATTCTCTAGAATTTTCATGGATTATACGGACTTTGCGATCATGATTTGCATGATGCACTTTTTGCTATCCAATTGTCTCCAATAATTAACAAAAAGAGAGACCATTCGATCACAAGTTGATTTCTCATGATGTGTATACCTGTATAATGTATGGAGGTTGTTATGATGCATTTCATTGCGTTCTTTCATAGGCGATTTTGAAAAACTAAATGGAGGAGAATGTACACCACCAAACCTATGGGCTATGGATATAAATTAAGACAATGCAAAGTATCATCTTAGCAAGGTTAAAAGGCATGCGTCTGATGATTTCAGTTTTGATTAGCACATATTACAAATCTATTTGAAAACATTTCTATGTTTTGTTGATCTAGCAACTTCTTATTAATAATAAGATGAAACCAAGACACATAATCTTACCAATTAAAGATAGAGATATAAATATATAAATAAAAAAATTAAATGTTAAACTATTCATAAAATAAAGTAATATAGTTTTATCACTAGTTGTATAGTCATATAAAAGACCGAATTGCAAACTCTCTTCTACGTCGCGAAAGCCTATCCAACCAAACTAAAGTTAAACTAACTACTATATCTACCACTAATTAGTAGTATCATAATCCTTACTTGGACAACTAAGAAACCACCATTTGGATGCGAAAAGAGAAGCGATCTGATTAATTAATTACTAGAGTTACTGTCGACAAAAGAAATCTTAAGAGGAATAATCAAACAGCCACTGGTTTCCTCTTGTTTCCCCAAAATTCTTTTTCATTGTCGAGTTTTAAAATGATGCGTTTTCGTTAATTCCAAGAAAGGTACTCATCGCTTATTTATAATTAAAGTTATTAATATTACTCCACTTATTATATTGGGAGAGAGTAGATTAATGGGGTAAAAAAAGGGATGTGTCTTTGGGGAAGAAACAGGTAATGAAAACCCTAAAAGGTGCCGATTTGTCGGGTGAAACAAAAGCATCAAAGTTGTCAAAAATAAAACAAAAGGGTGTGTTTTTTTTTTTTTCCGCCAAAGATTTGATATTATAAGATGATTGGGCCAAGCCCATACAAGGCCGAAGCCCGATTACAAAGAAAACAAACGCAAGCCCAACCCCAGGGGCAAAATAAAAACTTAAACAGGCCCTCGGCCCAACCTTAGAAACCGCCCGGCCAGCTGGCTAGCGCATCAAGGAGGCGGCTCGACAAGTGGAGTGATCTGCTCCATTGACGCGTCACACGTCGTCACCGCCTCGACTTGATCACCTCCGCCTTTACGCCACCGGACCAAACACCCTCGAGCACCTTGTTCGTCGGAGCTCGAAACCAGACAAGCCTCCAAACAAACGCAAAGCCATTCTTCACCGCCGTGTCATCCCGCCGGAGAGATCAATCGAACCTCGAGATCTCCTCCGCCTTTAGCATACTTCAAACCCAAGACACGCGACTCAAGAAGCCATCTCTTCCTTTCCTTGAGAATCATCACCTCGCCGGAGAACCTTGTCTTCAACCAAGATCTCATCCGCAGTGACCCCACCCAAGACTTACCGACAACTGCGCCGACCATGAAACAAAACTAAACTAGAAAACTTTTCCCAAAGAACCGCGGGATCCTAAGTGGAAGCGCGGAGCTGTGCTAGCCTCCGCTCTCCAAAACTAAAGCCGGCGAAGGCAAATCTAAAGAAGACTCCCTTCCCGGGAACTAGAGCCGGCGGCGGTGGATCTACGAAAGCCTCCACCTCCCGGAAAACACCACCGCTGAACATGCATGCCACTACCTCCACCAGGACCCTCCCGACGAGAGCGTCGTTACTCCAAGACCGAAACCACCGTAAGCGGTGAGGTCGAATCCAGAGCTCGGACAAGGCAGTCGTTGACAGGTTGGCGAAGAAGAGCGAAGGGGGAACACTACGAAGGACAAACAGAGGCTCCGGCGCCGGCACGGACGCTCACGCGCCGGCCGCGCGCCGAACCCCAAACAAAAGGGTGTGTTTATTTATACTTATGTTAGATGCTGTAAAAAATTTTAATTAATATGAAAATGTGTTTCTGTTTAGTAAATAATCATGCTAATAATTTTTAATGAATGAAACACAAACACACAAGTCGTAGTTCATTGGTATCTCTTACGTCTCTCGTGTCCTGTTGCCTCCCTTGTCTTCCCCTTTTTTCATACCCTTTTGTTCACTCTTTGCCCTAGCACATTTATTGATTTGTATACACATAAGACTAAGACATTGCACACAGATCTATACACCTGCACACGCATCTAGGTATGTCTGACTTCAAAATGCAATGATCGGATTTTAGATCCCATCTTTGTGAATTGTGATCAACCATATACACGAACATGAGTCCATGCACTATGGTAAAGCGATATGCACACATTAAACCATATATTTAGGAAATTAATGAGAACTTGTTTACTTAAGTTATTTATACCGGCATTTCACTGTACAGCATAAATATATAGTTCCACATGTTCCAAGGTACATATATACCTTACAAATCATAGGGAATATTTCGTTGAGAAATCCATACAGTATTTCTCAAAAAAAACCATACCATATGTAATGTTAGTGATAATGTAAATATATATATATATATATATATTATAGATACAGTGCTTAAGATCATTTCCAATCCAACTTCAAATACTATTTTAGTGTAATCTTTCCTACTCAACATTAAAAGTTACATCATTTTAGTGTTGGGTTAGAGATATTTAGTGAGAAAATTATATTAATAGTGTTTTAAGATTAGATTAGAGATAGAAAAAAATTAGTATTGAAATCACATTAAAATAGTTTTAATGTAATCTTGACACTATAATAGTGATATAGGAATTGATAATACATATTATCATTATATGGACTGCGAACAAAAACATTATTATCCCTGCACATCCACACTTTTTCGCAGATAGATTAGATATCAAACGTGTTCAAAAAAAAAAAGGCATATATCAAACATCAAATAATTATGACAAGACGGTGATATTTAATATGTAACGAAGATGACGTGCGTCGTCATGAGCTGAAAGACAATTTTGCGTGTGGATAGAATCCAAAACTTCACCCAACAGATTAAGTAGCATATAAATAAATATAAATAAAATTGTAAATATTACAAAGTGAAAAAGGAGAGAAAATGAATTTAGGGTTTTAGATGAAAAAGTATTTCATATGCTCACTGACAGAAGCAATCCATCATGCTCTTCTACACACCCACTCTCTTTTTACTTCCATCCATCAATCTCAATTTCAATATTTTTTTCTTGACTTTTTTTTTACCTTTTCAATTCATATAAATTTTCGAATTTTATATTGATCTATTGGCTAAGGTCAAATGATTTTCCCTGCTAGATAAACTTAGTTCATTCTTGGTACTCTCTCCATTTTTTTTAAATATAAGTCGTTTTAGAGAAACTTTTATGCTCTAAACTATATGACATTTTTGGCTTTTTATATAAAATTTATTAACACTTAATGTTATATGACCAATAATAATATACTTTTTATTTTATTAATGATTGATTTATGATTAAATAAATAATTAATGATGTTTTTGTTTAGAAAGTATAAAAAATTAATGATTTCTTAATTTATGTGCATAAATCTTAAACGATTTATATTAAAAACAGAAGGAGTAGTACTTAACGTTGGAATAAATATCAGCCATAAAATTTTAAATATAACTAACTACATATATGTATTAAGCTTACAAAAAAAATGTTTTTTATATTTTAAAGATTCTATGTGAATATTTAAGAGATGCGACTGGAATAAAGTTATGTGTTGATGGAAAACAAAATGACTTGCTAGAATACAAATCATAATATTGTAAACGAAATAAAGGATTGTAAAGGAGAAGACAACACTCTGGTTTTCGGGTGTTTGGTTGGGAGACCGACACGTGATGTTAATTCAGGTTACATTTGCCGTTAATTTGTAGATAAGTGACTGCCTTCTTTGATTTAATTAAATCAGAAGTAGTTATTTTGTTTCTTAATTAACTAACTAATCAGTTTGACTATTTAATTAATAATAAGTCAAATCTTAAAAACAGTCACCAGATTTCAGGTGGATGCTGCCATCTTCCGAGGCTAACATATAGGCACTTTAACAAAGAAAAAGTTATATATATTTGACTATATGAGGGTTTTCTGGTTTTCTTTAGACGATGAAACTAAATAAAATTTTAAATATTTTACGCTTCTATTCTATTAAAATATGAAACAAACTTTTTGTCATGTTTATATATTATTAAAAATGCCACTTTTCTGACTTTTTTTCTTTTGTTTGGTGAACGTATAAATTCATTTCAAAAGATCCAAACGATGACCCAACTAGATGTCCAATACAGAGAGATACGAATGAAAAATATTTTTTGTCATTGTGTCGTTTTCAAAACTTTTCACTCGAGGGAAGTAAAAGAAAGACAATTTGCAAAAACATAAGAGATAGATAAAGCGAATATCGTTCACATTTTTCCGATAATCACTTCCAAAACCTTTGTGATTGCTCTAACGAGCGTTGAGTTATGAGAGTAAACTTTGAGTGATCCGCAAAAAGTCGATCGCATCGCAAAAGTTTCTACATTCAAGGGTGAGTTGATGAAGTTTTAGACCTTAAATCCATGTGTTAGAGTTGAGATGGAAGATTCTAGCGGGTTTAGTTGTATCAAATCTAACTTTGGGTTAAATTTGGGCTTGATGCCTTCTTGCTTTGTATAAAGTTGGTACACAACAAAGAAAAGTTGAGACTTGAGATAGGGTCGAAGCCAATTTTTGTTAAAAATATTCTGGTCATATTAAAATTAGTTACCAAATATAAAAATGTTTCAGAAAGAAATAAATAACAACTAAAAGATTTCCTATATATTCGCGCAAGATTGAATTGCAATATATTTTTATTTTAACTATAAATATATTTTTTGTCAGCAACTATAAATATATTTTTAATATACAAAATCTATAATTTTCTTTAAATTTAAAAATATAATAACTTTGTTATTAATTGAATTTTATTATATAATAACAAATTTCTATTCATAAATTTAAGATCTTGAGGTTAAAATTTTACTGAAACCAAACAAAATTAAATTTTCACTTACATTATTTCTCATATTAATTTTATATATTTGAACTAAAAATAATCTCAATTCTTTAAGATCCAAAATTTTCATTTTTTTTAAATATTAAAAATAAATTATGTACACATTTAAATCTGTCTTATTAACAAAAAGAAACATCTTTTAGAACTAAAACAATTATGATAAACTAATATCATTATTTATTATAAAATTAGTTAAATGAGAATAATTTAAAATAAATCTATCAGTTATTCAAAAAATCTAAAAATAGATTTATCGTATAAATTGACATTATAATTGAAAAACAACACTTTTTTGAAACAAAAACAATTAACCTAAAATGACACTCTTTATGAAAGGGTATATATATTATGTGCTGCAAAAATTTTAAATAATAAAAAAATGTTTTCTTTTTTCCTACGAGGACACGTCAGCGCCACGTCATTAAGTTGAGTATTCTCAAGGCGACATATGTCTCATCCATTCAAATTCTGCGTTGTCTCATTCCTTCAAACTCTGCGTTTCATTAACTCATGTATTTGGATGTTTGGGCTTCTTTCGTGTAACACTTTCATCTCAGCGTGATAATATTGAGGCGTTATAGAATCAGCATGAACCCAAGAGACATCTTCAACTCACACATTAATCAAAACTATCCACTAATACCACAAATTCTCCATAAATGCATCTTCTAGTAATTCTTGCCTTTACATCTCCGACTATAAAAAAGTATGTTGTATACCCTAAAATCATCAGTTCAACCATAAGCTTTTCAAAAAATTCAGAAATTCATAAAAACTATAATAAAAGCTAAAATTGCTATGATGGTGAAAAGATCTACGGTTTCGGTAGCGGTGATTGAAACTTGAAAGTTACAGACGGTGGTGGTCATTGAATAAACGGAGAGGATGGAAGGAATGGCGACTGTAGAGGCTGTGGAAGAAAAGGTGACCATTGTGGCTGTAGAAGAAACAAAGATGATGATAGATGTGGAAGAAAAGGTCCTCACCACTCCCGGTTTTCTGCTATGGCTCGCAATTATTTCCGAAGATGAGTCCAGTAAGTGTGGATTTTAATTTTTCATCGGCATCCCAGAAGGCGCTCTAAAGGTTTTTTGGGGCGGTTCGATGACTGAAGCTCTAGGGGCTTGGGTCCTCCTCTACCGGTGGTTGTGTGAGGCTCGAGTTGCAGCGACTAGGATGGCAAAGCTGCGTGTGGATGGAAGTCAATCATTTGGAGTAGCGCTGCGGGCAAGCCGATTTCTACCAAAGCTTGGTCTCATGGATTATCAAAGGCTTCTTTTTCGTGTGACAATGCTTTCTGTGTCAAGTTTTGGCTCCTTCCAAGCCATTAAACCTTTTATTAATATGGTTATGTCCGTTGTTCAGTTGGGTCTACTTTTTCTTTCTCTCTTGTGTTGCTTTAGATTTATATTTTCTTTTCGTTACTTGTGTTCTGTGTAACTTCTGTCAGAAAGAAAATTTGGTATAAAATTTAACATTTATACAAAAACAAAAAAAAAGTGGAAGAAAAGACAATGATTGTTGCATGGAAGAAACGCGATGGTGTTGTACGGCCAGCAACCACGGTTGCCTTTTACAAGAAAATAAGAATTCACATGGGATCAATATTATTAACAGAATTTAGCTATACAGAGATCAAATTCAAATAAACAAATGCTCTCAAGAAATAAATTAAAGACATATAGTGAGATGTAACAATGTAACTATTTTACAAAAAAAAAAAGAGAATTACATGTAAAATTAATGCAGAAGATATAAAATAATTATGAAATAGTTAATTACAATTTTCTCAATCAAAGAAAAAATATTTAAAATAATATTACATTTATAGAAACATAAAAATAATATTATTCATCTATAAAAAACTACAAAATATTAAATTAAAACTGTAAAGTTTAATAAACTAATAAAAACTAAAAAATAAAACCAAAATATTTACATAATAGTAAACAAATTTAACTGAGCTTCAAAAGTTGTAGATTACTTATGCATCGAAGATATTTTATTTACAGATAGCAACGATCATACACGAATTAAAATATTTGAAATGAAATTTTACAACTATCTTTTTAAGTGTTAATTTATAATATGAACAATTAGATTTATATTTTCAGTGTTTTTTTCAGCTCTTTAAATATATTCAGCCTAACATAAACCGTAACGAAATATATACAATTTTGTTGAGCCCAAACCATTTGTACAAATAATAATTTTGAGAACAACAAATACATTCTTAACAGCTCAAAATATAGCACACCACAGTTAACCAACTAATTATGGAATCAAATTTATCAAAAACATACGTCACAACACCAGCTATACGTCAACCGCCAATATAGTATATTATACGCTGCAATTTATTAATATAGACACAAACATCATAATAAAATGTAATTAATTTTAACATAAATAATCCTTTCACATCCTAACATTCTTTAAAATCATAAACTTTATCATGCATAGTTACATACATCACATATAAATCAAATTTCGCGTAACACGGACCAACTCTAACTCTAGTATTATATGTAAGGCTTAGAAAATACATAAATTATTACAAAAATTATAATTTTCATTAATAAAACTTTTGCAAACGATCAAAAACTATTATTAATTCTACAATTTTGAAATTAATTTAACCGCAAGCCACCACACTTAAAACTTAACTAGATATTGACCCGCCCTCTCGAGGACGGGTATATTTTTTGTTTTTAAAATTTTTGTCTAATATAATTTATATGTTTGTAGACGGATCAAAATCTAGTATATATTTATTTTCATAACTAATATTACATATATAATAAAATTAATTTATTTATTAATCTGTAGTTTACCTATCGTTGATCGGATGATCCGGTGACTTGGAAAGTGATCCGGTTCAGTTTCTGACGAAGTGGATCCCGTGTATTTTGTGATTAAACTGAATGTTAGATTATTATTATTTTTTGTCGGCAATTGCATTAAAATAAAAAATGGGCAAAGATCTATAAAATGCATTTGTTTCTAAAGCCCATATCTCTACATCAAACAAAATAAGTCCAATAACCCAACTTCCAATTGCAAACGCAAAAGATAAAGATGAGTTAATAAAACAACAGGTATAGGACACGTGGAATGCCAAGAAGAAAGGTCGATGAGCATCCTTCGCCGGCTTCGTTCATCCACCGTTTTAGCATCACCGGTGACGATTTCCACTGTAATCGAAACATGATTATCAATTTCTAATCCACGAATACCGTTAAAATCCTCTACGAACCACCATAGAAGACCTTAAACAGATAAATCCAGTCATCTTCACCTAGATTTGCTTCTCTTCTTCCGCGTCTAACCACATCTCAAATCGCCTTCACCATTGGACACTTCACCCCACTATCTATCTAAAATGGCCATGGCCATCCATGGAGGAGCTAACGCATCACTATCGCCGGATTGAAAAACTCTGCAAAAGAGCTTTTATTTGCATATTCAATTGAGATTCCAAGAATAGAATTGGGTTTCTGCAACTGGGTTCAGTCCCGAAAAATTGTGTGTTCATCAAAAATCAATAATCAATAATCTAACTTATTTTTGTAGGAAGAAACGTAACTGTTTTGGTTATAGGCAAAGAAAAAGTGGAAACTGTTTTTGGCATTGACAATATAACGTCGGTAGTATTTTATTATAAGGTTTTTTTAAATAAAGTAAATAGACGGTTGGACCCTACTTTTATTAATTGGTCATGCTGCTGTTTTAATAGAATAGATTTACAACCAAATTTTCATTCAAAAACAAATCAAACATTCTATTGAATCATTTTTGTGAACGAACTATAATTGATAGTACAATACATAAACTGGTGCGACGACGAGCTTCCTCAATGGCGTTGCGGCGTGTGGAACTCCCAACCATCATAGCATCCAAGCTCACACCCATCAAAACACAACGTGAGCCACGGTCTCTGCTCGCAGATTGTAGCTGTGACCGTCTCTCTTCGACCAGCAAACCGTGTCTGTCCCAATCCGAGCCAATGTAGACCCGCAAATGACGGTTTACTTAGCCATCTCAGTGCTCCAGTCGTCAAGCTCACACAGTTATGGACATTGAGCTTCCTCAACTGTTTGCTTCCTCCTTCTGTTTGTCTTTCCCTTGTGGCCAGCAACTCTATCGAAGAATCTGTCACATGGAAGCAACTCCTGAGGCTTAGCTCTGTTAAAGCCTTACAATACCGCGTGATTGTGTGGATGGCTCTGTCTGAGATTCCTGGCATGTGACCAAGATCAAGCGTTGATAATGTTCTGCTGATTGTTCCTTCATTGCTCAACAGATGGGAGATTCCTCTGTCACTGACTCTCTTACAGCCGCGGAAGGATAGTTGCATGATGGGAACATCTGACTTACCGAGTGCGACCATGCCACTATCGGTTACATCAGCTCCTGCGAGATTCAGAGAAGTTAACTTCCTGAGTGCTGAGACAATGTTGAGGCAAGAATCAGATATGCTTTTGCAGCTGCCTAAGTCAAGCAGCTCAAGATTAGTACACAGCCCCAGTGTTTTCACTGCTTCGCTGGTTATGAGAGGGCACGTGGAGAGTCTGACCTCTTGAAGAGAGCAAGAAGACCCTGTGACATCATGGAATGCCAAATCAGACAACAGGAAGGCGCCTCGTATTTCAAACCTTTTCAGGTTCCGGCATGAGTGAAGGAGCGATGCAAATCCAGCGTCGCTGACTCTCGGAAACCCACCAAGCCTCACTGACTCTAAACCTTTGCAAGCCTCGGAAAGGAGAAATATACCCATGTCGTTGATTCTCTTGAACGATATCTTGCGGTTGTAACAAGTTCGAACTAGAGAGAGGCTTGTGAGTTGCTGACAATAACCAAGAGACTGAAGCCCAGTGTAGGTCAAGTCATTGTCGGGAAATGGCTCTTTTTCAGGACGGTCTTCAAGGTCCAGTTTGACAAGTTGAGGAAGAGAACCTGTGATAGCTGTGATAAGCCTGTCAGATATCAGATCCAGGACAAGAGAGAGGCTTTGCAAAGTAAAAGAAGGTGAAGGAGAAAGCAAGGCAGCCTTAGATAAACAACTGCCAGTGACTTTGAATCTGTTCATGAGAAGAATAGCCTCGGACTCAAGCAAAGGCTGTAAGCTTAGAGATTTGAGAGTTTCAGGCAAGGAGAAACTAACAGACTGGAAAGCGGTGGCATCAACTAGGATACCTCGGATATTTAGTTGCAGAGACTGCAAAGCATCACAAGAATAATAAAACCCAATTCAATTTCACACTTTCTCAGCTTCTTCTGACCAATGCCTCAGCAAGCTTTTAACATATTACCTCCAGATACGGACACCCGTTAAGCATTTGCGTCAGGTTAGATTGAAAAACAAGAGGTGAATCCAAGTCTGCCATTTCCAGGGTAAGAACCCTGCAATAACAAACAATTGAACCCAAAAAATCTTAGTTAAAATAGCTTAAAACTCAACTCTTCACAGCCTTCTTATAATTGACAAAGGTCATAGCTGATACCAAATACGTAAAAGGCTTGACCAGAGGCTAACTAGTATGTTGGATTCAATTCTATTAATGAAATGAGGATCAGAAACTTAACCATGTCCTATTATGATACCAGTTAGTTATATATATATATATATATTTAGAAAAGAAGAAAAAGAGTAGACTTTTGGCCATATTTTTCCTTTTCTAGTCTATCAAGTATCAACAAGCAGTAGAATCATTGAGCTTAAATGCCTAACGTTAATTACTCACTTTCACATTTCAATTTAAAAGCTTAACGCTCAAATCTTCACATACTTGTTATAAAGAAAAGAAAGCATTAACAAAGGTCATAGCTTCTTATGAGGGCCAGAAACTGAACCATGCATTGCATGCCCTAGATGATCTCTCTCTATACATTGAAACAGCTACATCAATTTCAAGGGAGCTTTACCGGAGATTGGGGCAGAGGGTGCCGATGGAAGAGAGCACGGTGGAATTAACAAGTGAACACCTGAGCAAGTGAAGTTCCTGGAGATGTGGCCCGATAACCCCACGCACAGCAGCGACGCTGAGGCGGAGACAGTTCAGCGTTAGGCTCCTGAGCCCGACGCAACCACGCAGCACGTGGTTCAGAGTCTCCTCCTCCGGCGAGAAGCCCTACCAATAGAATCGATCAATTGGAGTGAAAATTGTCGAATTTGAGAGAATCGGGACACTCACGGATAGATCGAGAGCGGTAAGCGAAGGGAGGACGTCGGAGACGACGGCGGAGCGGAGGGCGGTGGAAACGCAGGCGACGGAGCAGAGATTCTCGAGATCTAAGCGCTTCAGTATCTCCTCCGCCAACACAGATTTCGTCACTTCCTCCATCGTCAATGATCTCTCTCTCTATGATTCAATCCAGTTCTTCAATCAATCTTGTTCTCCTTTTGACACGATTAAAGAGACGATGGGGTGTTTGGACGCAGAATTAATCATATCCTTAACGACCGGTTTGTGCTCTCTAATCTCTAATCCAGATTCACGGTTTAGTGTTCCTTTCCGTTTAAATCGAACCCGGTATTTTTCTGCGTGCATCAATCATTTTTTTTTAAAAAAATTAATGTATATTTAAAAATAAAATTGTATTATGTTTATTGATATTTTAATACAAATTTTTATTTAACTTTATATAAAATAAATAATTTTATTTATTTTAAATTATATTTAAAAATAGATATGTATATATTTAAAAATGATAGTCTTAGAATATATTTTTATCTATTTATTTTGGTTAAAATATATTAAATCAATTTGTATAAAATTAAGAAAACTATTTTTGATCTAAAAATTGTATAATTATCAAAAAAGCAAATAAACCGTATTTCTAAAAAAAAATTAGATATATAAAAAACTAATGATATTACGATTAAAATTTTTAATTTAATTTTTTTTGAAATTTTTTTTGTAATAAAATTGTATAGTTATTAAAATAGAATTAAATGACGTTTTGAAATTTGTAAAATATGATTATATTTCAATTATTATATTATTTAATATCAAATTTGAATAAATTTACATTAATGATGATATATAATTTACTATCATGCTCTAAAAGTTTACCAAAAATATAAATCATCATTAAATGTAATTGTACATGTTACATTTAACTATGAGAGTGCAAGTAAAATCAGTTTGCAAACAATGTCTAGGGGTTTAATCCGAGAGTAAGGATCCACGGTTTGATTCATATGGTTTATCTGGATTATAAATTAAATAAATAAACTCAAAGAGTAATATGCATTACAAATAATAATTAAGCTGATCAGTACAAGTTTTTGCATATCTTGCATATTATTGTTTTGTCAATGCTGAAAAAGGAGTAAAAGAAAGGTCTACATATAAAGTTTTTTCTCTGGTTTGTTAAAGGTTAACAATCTAACGTTTAACTCCCAAGTTAGCCAACATACGCTCCCTGAGCCCCTTGTAGACCTCTGTACCATCCGGTATCACATGATCAGTCTTCGGTTCATCATTCTGTCCCATAAACCCATAGTTCTGGTTAAGCCATGGTTCATCATTCTGACCTATAAACCCATGGTTCTGGTTAACCCATGGTTCATCATTCTGATCCATAAGCCCATGGTTCTGGTTAAGCCATGGTTCATCATTCTGACCCATAAATCCATGGTTCTGGTTGAGCCATGGTTCATCATTTTGACCCATAAACCCATGGTTTTGGTTAACTTGTGGTTCAACATTCTGGCCCATAAACCCATGGTTCTGGTTAACTTGTGGTTCAACATTCTCGCCCATAAACCCATGATTCTGGTTAACCCGTGGTTCAGCATTCTGACCCATAAACCCATGGTTCTGGTTAACCCATGGTTCAGCATTCTGGCCCATAAACCCATGGTTCTGGTTAACCTGTGGTTCAGCATTCTGGCTCATAAACCCATGATTCTGGTTAACCCGTGGTTCAGCATTCTGACCCATAAACCCATGATTCTGGTTAACCCATGGTTCAGCATTCTGGGCCATAAACCCATGATTCTGATTAACCTGTGGTTCAGCATTCTGACCCATAAACCCATGATTCTGGTTAACCCATGGTTCAGCATTCTGGTCCATAAACCCATGATTCTGGTTAACCGGTAAACTCGGCAGCTTCGAGAGTCCAGTCTTATAGAGATGAGTCATATCAACTCCTGGGTTCAACGAAGAAGGGAAGGGCCTCATGGCTTGAGGGGCCAAAGCAGAAGGATAACCGAAACGCTTCATGTCTCGAGGGGCCGAAGCAGAAGGATAAGGGAAAGACCTCATGTCTTGAGCGGCCGAGGAGGAAGAAAAAGGCGGCCTTCCTAAACGAGCGGGCACTGATGAACGGTAAAGATTCTTTGGACCAGAACTGCTGCTACTGCGTGCAAGTGGTGCAGCGTGCCCGTGTTTCCCATAATATGTGACTAACAACATTCTCAAATCGTCTGCTGCTCTCTCCACATGCTTCTTCATAATGCACCCTTTGTGTGAGCATTTGTAGTAACTCCTGCAATTACCATTTATACCAAAATATTATTTTTTTATATTTAGCATCGAATATCTTAGATTTTTCCAAATGACCAAGTAGATATGGAGTGAGCAAGTATCTTGCTAGAGAGTTTCTCACAACCACACTACATATCAAATCTTTGAGCTGAAACTATAAGTGGACCATGCTAACATTGATCATTATTTAGGCTGTAAACGAATAGTTAAATTCTTGAAGAAAATAAAAGACAGAAGAACATGGTGAAAGATACCAACCTCGGATTTGGATTCCCTTTGACAATTTTCTGACCGTATTTTCTCCAGCGATGACCATCGTTAGGTTGGGCTTCTTCAGTCTCCATACGAAGTCTGACCCTTGGGTTGTTGCTTGCTCTTAGGGCTGTCATCATGTTTGATACCTCATCATATTTCCTGTTAGAGAATTATGTAGTTTATGTTAATGTGATTAACTACATGTTAAGTTTAGTACTATTGATTTATAAGATGTTAATTTGGGACCTTCTCTTTGGAGATGAAGGTTTGACTTCGTGTTCATCAGCAATGTCATCATCTTCCTCTTCATCTATCCGTCTCTTTCTCCCCAATTTGGATGGATCATCTGTATCTTCATCTTCGTTGGATTCTTCCTCGTCCTGGCTCTCGCTCTCATCATCCAGGGACATGAGCTTGGTATCAGTGTCATCAGCTACTTCAGATTCAAAAGAAGCGACTAAAGGAGCACCAATGGGATCAACATGAGATGGGATCAAAGCTGGGATAACATTTGAGCCAGATGATACACATGTAAATGAAAAAAAAAACTTATAAAATCATTAATTTATAAAAAAAACTTATAAAAATCATTTTCGAAAATAAAAAATGGAAGCAGATTTGAGACACAAGCAACTCTATATACAACCTTCTTGAGGAGGCAGATCAAAGTGCATCGGCTGATAAGGAACATCCTTGTTGAATATCATCGTCTTTGCATGGTCGTCACCAGAATTTTCCACCGTCTCTGGAGGCTCGTCATTGGGGAATGAATACGGATTGATAAGCTGGCAAGAGAAGGTACCAAAGACAATAACAGTTAGCGTTTCGAATTGAGATTTTTCTTCTGATTAAAGATCTAAAGAAAATAAAAGCATTTGCATAATGTGGAACATATATTGGGACAGAGAGATAAAATAAAAAAAATATGGAAACATACGTAACTATTCCTAAGTATTTTAATATTCAAATATCTATCATATGATAACAATCACGTATAATAAAACAACCAGAAACATATAAATACATTGTTACTTACCTGTGAACGAGACTGCAACATTACGGATGGGCTCAATCCTGGAGAGATTTCGATGCCAAAAGGAACAGTTTTTGGGTCCTTGAATACTACAGCACATGGACTCAAGTTGTCTGTCCTGATCGGTGGAATATTACGTCCTATTCTTGCAGCTACTCTGTCGACCAGACCGGGTCTTTGTTTAGACTGATTAGTTTGAAGGAAGATGTCGCTGATTGGATTTAGACCATTGTCACTTAGGCTAGTACTAAGAGGTGGAGCCCAACGCGACGACACCATGTCCATGAAGTTTCCATCACCATAATCACTCATCTTTTTTTTATGGAGATGTCAACAAACATACACCTAAATCAAAGAGATCATAGAATAGCATTTCGTTGTAAAAAAAATCAAAAATCAAAAATGAAATCTAATATCAAATTTATGAAAAATATTTACCGAAACAGCGTATAAAAGATGGAAATGATAAACTGTTTTCTTCGGAGAGGGAAAGCTAGCCTGAAAAGAAGACGACACAAGAAGAATGGATGTGATGCATATGAAGAATACAATGGAGTTTTTATATAATAGAAACTAATCTTTTTTTTTTGTCGGCTACCCATAGTCATTCCAATTTTGGCAAAAAAAATTATATGGTCAAACTTGTATCATCTAAATGACACAATGCATGAATATATATTTTCTCTTACCTTTTCTATCGTATTTGGTTTTTATGAGGAGTGTATATCCCGGTTAAGTTATATTAAAAATATACCGCCAAACTATTGAAACCAAACCAAACTATACGCTACTTAGAAAACCAAAAATGATATAAAAGATAATAAAAAGAACAGGGATATGTATTCTTTATAAAAACCAAAATGATAAGTACTAAAATATTTTCATGCAAAAGCAATTTCATCTTCTTTGTCTGTATATTTATCACCAAGAAAAATGTTAAAAATGGTTAAAAAGAATCCAGTAAAATTTTATTTGTTATAATGATATTATGAATATCTTAGTTTTGTAAACATGATTGAGGTTTTTATTTTATATATCACAAACTAAATTAACTACATAACATGAAATATTATTTTCCAAAACTAAATTAAATCATTTTAAAAATAATTTTAGTGTAAATCATATAGTTATTAGTTTTATGATAATTATCACTATAACCTGAACATCAATTGTGCAAAAAACAGAACATCAGTCTAGTAGATGTTATTTGACATCAAATTCAATAGAATTGCATCATAATTTAAAATTTACTAATAGTTTATTACAAATAAAAATCAGATTATATATTCATTTAAATTACTTTTAAATAATATGATTTGTTTATAAAATGTCTTATTTTTATAAAAAGATTTAAACTAGATATGTTAGTACAATAAATTTACTTTTATTAATAGTCTGAAATCGTTTATAACTATAAGTTATACATACATTTTAATATGTTTTAGGTTGTGTAGTTTTTGTTAATATTTGTCAAAATATAATCACTATTAATGTAACATATTTAGACTAGACAAAGTATCATCATGATTCTATATTTATTTACACTTTAAGATTTTGAAGAAAAAGATCTAGATTACACACATAATTCAATGAATTTTGTTTGTAGGACTTTATTTTGTTAGAGCATCAGAAATATTTTTAATGTTCTTAAAACTTACTGGATTTGTTAAATTCAATCGAATATAGTATAATTTATATAAAATACTAGTTAAAATTAACATTATTTAATATTTTTAGCTGAAAAGTAAGACATCAGTTTGATGTTAAGGTTCAACCAATTGGATCTTCTTTAACCAAAAATTTTTGGTTAACTTTTATTTTGGTTTTAGTGTTAGCATAGACATTGAAGTAGCATAAACAGATTAAAAGAATTTTTTTTGACTGAAAACATTGCAAGTGCATGAAATTGAGAGGAAAATAATAAGTCATGAGTAACCTAAAAAGTGAACTCACCAGCAAACCATATAACTAATATACTAAAACTCTAAAATTATTTATTGGATTATAATAATATTTAATTTATAAATTTATCAATTTAAAAAGAATTCCTTTTTATTTATATTTAAAAAATTATAAAAAAAATTACTTATATGATCTTATATATTCACTGAAATTTAAATATTTAGCTTTCATCTATTTTGTTAGAATATTTGATGTTTTTAGAGTATTAGAAATACATATCCTAAAACATAGATGTGTTTTAGACGTAATTCTACCAACTAACACTAAAATATTTATAATTCATTAAAATAAAAACGTATTTTATTTTGAACAAAATACAGTATTTAATTTATGTTTATATAAATATTATATAATAATGATAAATTTGTAATCTAAATAGAACCATGTACTTTCATTTTTCTAAATGTTATTATTTTTTCAAACTATGTTATATTTAGAGTGACCTAAATCGAGATTAATTTTATTAATATAATTATTTAGTAATTTCTCGACTGTTAATTTATATATTGTTTACTGTAGATATTAGAAAAAAAATTATTATTTTTAAAAAGTATGGCTTAAACTCTTTCTTTCCATGAAAAAGGTTATATGCAGGTAAGATGAATTTACAGAAATTTATAGATATTGGTTTATGTTTATATGTGATGGATTGTTAGAAATAATTTGAAGTGACCATTTCATTTATATAATTAGTTGTATGTTAGGATGATGGAATATCATGTGCTAAATAAAAGATATTTTTTTGTCAATGCAGGTATGCAATTTTTTAGTTGAATACATGGAAAACTACATGCAGGAAATATTATATATATATAACTATGATCATTCAACATGCTGCATGAATTTAATCTTCTAATAACAAAATGTGTTAAATTTTGTTTGTAATATACAGCAAATTACAGATTTTTAAATATTTTATTTTAATATAACTAATTAAATAATATTATTAATAAAAATTACTTTACAAAAAATAATTTAATATATTATACTGATATATTTAGTGTTCAAAAAAATTAAAATTATATTCCAATCAATTCTTTTTATTCTCGTTTATATGAATTTGAATTCAGTTATGAAGAAATAATATTTTTATTACTCAGTACTACAATTTAAAAATAAATAAGTTTAATATTTTCTTTATAAAATAAAAATATTATTAGTATGTTGAAAATTATATAAAAGAATAGACCAGTTCTTCTTATAATCATGTTGTGATATAAAAAAAACTTATTAAACTGGTGATAATTTTTTTATTGAAAATTATAACTTTAAGTTTCTTTGATATTTTTAGATTATATATACATGTTGAACAATCATCATATTTTGCGTAACTAACGTTTTTATTTTCTCAATATCTTTGATTACGACTTGAATATGAAACATTTTCATAATATTTTTGTAGTAATTTTAAATTTAAAAATATCTTTTAGGAATTATGTGCCAGTTAGATTCTAATTTCTTTTGATTAACGGAGGCGTGCAAAAGTTTCCTCGGATTAAGGCATTTAGACATGAAATTTGTTTATAAAACGCTTCAACATCAATATCTGTTTATCTGAATTCGGTGCAATATACAAATTCGAAGTAAGTTATATTAAAAGACACGATGTGAATACGAGGAGAATTCGATGAGTTTTGAGATGTAAAGAGAGATACAAGCAAGAACAATAAGAATAATGTAAACTTTAGTTCTTGTATCGTGTTCCTCAAGTGAATACGCCTTCCTCAAATCAGTTCCTCTCCTTGTATATTCGAACCTTTTCCGATCATATTCTTTTCTTAAGTTGGCGTAAAGACCTAGCCGTTTCTGAGATAGAGGGCCGACACTCCGAAATAATGGGCCGAGGTCAGTTTATTAGAAGAACATGTCGAGAGATTCAATTTAAAACAGTTGTACATCAGCAAAATAAAAAGCAACAAAAGTAATGTAAAGGTCAGAAAGTATAAAATAAACCTACACGATGACCAAAGAAATTATACAATTCATCTCATTTATAATAGACTGTCGTGTTTCAAAAAAAAAAAAAATTATAATAATAATAGACTGTCGACTCTGAATATCACAAGGTTTGCTAAGACCTAATGATACAAAGTCGAGATCACCCAACACATTATGTTACACTCGATTTCTCTTTGATTACTATATGATAAAAGGTGTTACTTTGGCGAGAACGATACAAACTAAATAAAGAGGTCTTATTATATGATCATGCTTTCCTCCGTTCTAATCATTTTGACATCAAAATTAAAATGAGGAGGAAAAAGCTTTTACCAAATGGTCACAAACACCCAAAATCAATGGCCATTTGCCGCACCAACCTCCTCGTACTTGTCTTTTCTCCGCTCGTTGATCAACGATCTCCTACGACTCATTTCATCTCTGCAAGTGCAAGCCACAACAACAAACAGATAAATATGGAATTCAGATTGTTTCAAACATTTCTTTTATTTTTTTTACTTGAATACCTGAGAAAAGTCCAGATGGAGTCGTAATGAAGAAGGCCAACAACTTTCCTTTTCTTCCCTTTGTGACTTGCTTCACCTCGTTTAACGACAGGTAATTGCTTCACACCTCTTGCCTCCATCAACTCTTTGGCCACACCAACCGTCGCATCGGGGTAACACGTAAGCAAACCACGTTCTTGGCCTCGGTAGGTTATTTTCTTAGTACATACAGAAGAAACCGGACATGTGTTCTCCTACAAGAGACAAAATAGTTCATTCAACTCAATTTCCATTAAAAAAAAAGAAGGATGATCTATGAGACTGAGGTAGTTTGTTACGTTTCACTACTTACATCCAAGATTGTAGAGACCTTACTAGACAAGTAACCTCTGATGTCTCCCTGTGTTAGGATTCCGGCTAGAAACTCATCTTCATCGACCACCATAAGGCAGTTTTGGTGGCTGTCTTTGAGGATCTTTCTTGCTTCTCTTAGACTTGTTCCCAGAGAAACCTTCACGTAGTTCTTTGACATAACTCGAAAAACCTTTAACTCTTCCAGAATGGTTTCTTCATCCAAGAAAGATTTGTGGTCAGGGTTCTCTATGACGGAAAGCTCAAGGGAGTTTGAATTATCCGTGTGTCTCCAAGCTCCTTCTGTAGTTTTACGATCGGAAGGTGAAAGAGAAGAGTATCCTCTTCCCGTGCTGCGACCCTCAGATGAATCGCTCTCTTTGCCTTGGTTTGCCACCGAGGGAACCCATATTGCTAAACCAACTGCTCCCTGTTATAAATAACCGACAGACAGATCAGATTAAAGATTTGCCCTCCTGTTAACTGGTTCATTTCATAGTTTCAAGAAAGGCTTTACTGCTCGATCAGTTAAACAAGCCAACTCGGAAATATTTTAATGAATCTCGCCCCTCTAAGCGATTTTACGCCATGTATAACAAACATCAGAAAAACTGAACGTGAAAACGTTCGTTTACCATGAGAGGAAGCAAAATTCTATAATCTTTTGTCAGCTCGAACAGCAGTAATACTGATGTTAAGGGGACTGAGCACATGGAAGCTAGTGTCGCTGCCATACCAACCTGCATTACATAAAATGAGGGCATCTTGATGAGTCAAAATCAGTAACAACCGAATGTTTCATTCTTAAATTTAGAAAAAGCTACATTGAAGTAAGGGGCTGCGACAAAGGGAATACAATACCAGAGCGTAAGCTTGTGGTTGAGCAACAGCAGCGTTACCAGGAATAGCTCTGTTAATAATCTCAGCAGCCGAACCTCCAAACACAGCACCAACAGCAGCACCAATCATCAAGCTTGGTGCGTATAGGCCGCCTACAAGGCCAGAGCCTTTGCACAAAGCTGTAGCCACAACTTTGGCTGCGGCTAACTGAGCTAATAGCCAAATTCCAGGAGCTGAAGCACTCTTTCCAGTATGCAGGATTTCTTCAACATTTGTAAACCCCCAATACAAAATTCCGGGGTACTTGAGAGCAATCATCCCAGCTCCAAGCCCACCTAGTGCAGGGCAGACAATAGCGGGAAGACCAAATTTGTCTTTGATGAACTCGAATGACTTGGTAAACCAGGTGACGAGACGAGAAAAAACAACGCTGACAGCACCGCACAGCATGCCCAATATCAGGTACAGAGGGAGCTCTGGAGACAAGTGAAAACATGTTCGGAAACTTATAAGCAGCTGCTAGCTGAACCAAACTAATAACATACCAAGACTGTTTATGTATGATATATCACCTATCCATCAAGATACTAAATCATAAGCTACTACAGACAAGACTAACTGAAAGATTTGCAATTGAGATTAGAAGTAATAGAAATATACCTGCAGCGGACTTCAGGTCGTACGAGGGGACTGTGAAAGCTGACTGCGTCCCAAGCAACGCATTTGACACAGTCGATGATATAACAGAGGCCAAAATTATCATTGCAGTGGTAAATGGAGGCGAGTTCTCGGCACGTAGAGGTCTTAAAACAGTCTCAATAGCAAAGAAACAACCCGCCACAGCTGCATTGAAACCTGTAACCAGAAAGATAGACCGGGCAAATCAGATTTGCAACCATGCACGACAGTGCAGCAAATTGAGTTCTTTAATGAGAAGAAAAAATAATTGCAGTGCCTGTCTCAGTGCTCTCAAACATAGTAAGAAACACCATTACACATCCTAACTTCAAAATAACTATAAGTAAACTATTTTTCAATAACTAATACCAGCAAATGCTTTCTCTAGTGCTAGAACCTAAGATTCATAGACAAATTTGTAGGCTAAATAGTACATACAACACTCTGGAATCAATATAGTGAGCTAGAAGAACAAATGGCAATGCAGATTGAATTAGCCAAAACGATCCCGCTCACCTAGTACAAACAATTATCGATCAAACTCCCCTAGTTTACGCTTGTTAAGTGGCAATATACTAGAGTGAATGAGATATGCTGCTGTTCCGTGCATTGACAATCCAATAATACATAACTATAGTAGTATATAAAATTTTAAAAGAGGTAGGACTATACCAGATGCAATCCCAGAAGCGGCACCAGCTGCAGTGAGAGCTATTCTCCTCTCTCTGTTGTTTTCCATCATTAGTGCAAAGCCATTGGCACAAGACTTACCAATGTCGACGCTAGGTCCCTCAGGACCCAGTGAGCATCCTGTACCAAGAGTCACAGCAGCCTGAATAGCTTTAATCACCGGGAATATACCAGCGAGTAAATCAACTCCTTGTCTCTGAGAAGAAGTGGACTGCCTGATCTGATCCAAGATCTCAAGCAAACCATGCATCATCCCTACGATAACACCCCCAGTGACGGGAATCAAAAGAATCCGATGCCACGTGTCGGCTAGCCTCTGTAGACGAAGCCAAGCAGCACCCTCGTTGGGAGTACCAGCCCATGCCCACTCATGAATCACATGAACCCCTTTGTTGAAGCCGGCGACACAAATCCCAGCGGCGACACCGATAAGACATCCGATGAGAAGGAGAGCCCACTCAGGCGGAGCACTATCTCCCAACACGTCGTTGCCGTCATCAAAACCGTACTCGTCGTCGTTCCCGTAATCGCGATCCTCGACGCCATCTTCTTCTCCGGGAACAACACCTGAAGAAAGCGGCGAAGAAGAGGAAGGATGGTGGTGGTGGTGCTCTCTATCGACTCTGACGTTCTCCAACCGTTTTAAGCTTATACGACGTCCGGAGAGAGAGAATCTCCGATCCAGATGTTTGAAGAGATCTCTAACTCCTCCGGTGGAATTTCTGATGGCCGGAGACTGAGATTCGACATCGAGATCACCGTCTCCTCCGTGAATGCCGGCTTCATCGTCGTCAGTGGATCGCAACAGATGCCTGTCCTCGGCTCCTCCCGATGACATGTCTAATTAGTAGCCTCAGTTACCAACACATCATCCCACTCGCCGTCTGAGAACGTCTCCGGGATGATTTATATATATATATATATATAATGATAAGCTACGCCTCAGAGATTCTTCGCCGGCTGTCTTCAGATTCGATCGGCTTTCAGATTTACCGTCTTGATGACGTAACACGCGTCATGCGTCGTTAGAGAAAAAAAGCCTCAGTTGTTATGTTAATGTTAGGTACAGGATCCAAGTCAGCGCTTATGGGCCTTTATTGGGCCTTCGTTTGTTATTGTAAAAGAACTTTTATTAGTTTCGTGTAAACAGAGAGTCGATATGTCCGAGTGGTTAAGGAGACAGACTTGAAATCTGTTGGGCTTCGCCCGCGCAGGTTCGAACCCTGCTGTCGACGTTTTCTTTTTAGCTTTTTTTTTTTGTTTGCTAATTCATTCTCTTGAAACAAGCTTATAGAACATATTTGAGAAAGGATAATGAACATACTAAAATTAGAACATCTATATTCTCTTAACAGTAACCACAAAAATGTCTTTTGAAACAAAAATTAGGATCTTGTATATTTTTTGAACTTTGAAATAAGATGAACATAATGCCCTTTCTCCACCATGTCCTTAACCACCTCATGAGCCTCTAAAAGCTTCCCTGCGTTTCTCAGATTGTTCACCAGCGTACTATACACCACAAAGTTGGGGTTACACCCTCTTGACTCCATCTCCTTGAGCAACAACCGTGCCTCTTTAAACTTCCCGGCCATACAAAACCCACGGATCATTGAGTTGTACGTGAAGACATTCGGAAGCTGCCCCTTCACCGTCATCTCTCTGAACATCTCCTCTGCTTTCTCCAACTCCCCACCTGATATATACCCTGTGATGACAACAGTGTAGCACACAACATCCGGGGTGCATCCAGCTTTCACCATTTCGTCCATAAAGTACTTGCAAGCTTCTAGCTTCCCGGCCCGGCTCAGCCCATCGATCAGAGTGGTGAAATGGATCACACTGGGCTCAACTCCCACTTCCCTCATGTGGTTCAGCAGGTTAAGAGCCGCGAGAGGCTTATTCCCGGTAGCAAGATGGTGGAGGAGGATGTTGTATGTGTGCAGGTCCGGAGAAAACCCATCTTTAACCATTTCATCGAGCAATCTGTAAAGCTTATCTGTTTTACCTAACCTAAAGCTTGCAAACATTACAACGTTGTAACTCAGAAGATCAGGTGAGAAGCCGTCTTCTATCATCTGCTCGTAGACCCACTCGATCAGCTTGTAGTGTTTCACCCCTAGCAAAGAATGCAAGATAGCGTTGTAAGAGTGTTTGAAAGGTCTGTAGTTGAAGGTTTTGGACTTGATGAACTGCTCCACGACTTCTCTCGCAAGTCCGGCTTCGCCGCAAGTGCATATCAACAGATTAAACGTCCTAGCCGTTGTCGGGTAACCGTCTTTAATCATCTCGTCGACGAGCCTGCACATGGCTTTATACTCGCCACACTCTGCGAATATCTTCATAAGTAGATGATAACAGTTCGCAGTGTGTCTGAAAGACTCTTGTCCACCACACCAAACGAAGAACTTGTAAGCTAGCTTAGCACACCTTGTCTTGTTATCAAAGCTAAGTCTCCTCAAGATCCCAAGGAGAACCTCTCTCACTAAAAGCCCTGAGATGGGTACATTCAACTCATCTAAAGCTAACTTCGTATTGAAACCAGGACAGTCTTGCTTTAAAGTATCGAGAACCTGAGACGCA
This sequence comes from Brassica rapa, assembly GCF_000309985.2. Taxonomy (NCBI): domain Eukaryota; kingdom Viridiplantae; phylum Streptophyta; class Magnoliopsida; order Brassicales; family Brassicaceae; genus Brassica; species Brassica rapa. The sequence goes on along the minus strand of NC_024800.2, from coordinate 317,948 downwards.
CTGAGCTTAGTACTCTCCAAAAACGTCCTCCTGACAGAGATTTTCTCATGTTCCTCGGCGAACCCACAGTCCATCTCCGAAGTTTCCCATGTTATCTTCAAAGTCTCTTCATCGCCATTGATGCGGCTAGTATCGCAGAATCTCCTCGAGGTTAGAAGAAAGCGAGAAGCTTTACGGACAACACTTGTGCTCGAATGAGTTAACGAGTTCATATCAAAAGCTTAATCCAATCTAAGTTTCTACGAATCCCATCTGAATTTGACGATTTCGGAGAAGAGCTGCGAGTTACCTTTGACGACGAAGGAGGTGAAATCGAGGGGTAGAACGGTAAATTAGGCGAAATGAGTTCCACTCCGGTCGTTTGGTACTGGCGTTTTCTTACACAACAGAAGAGGAGATTCGCCGAACCGGATCCCACAGTTGTAATGAGGATCCGACCCAAGTTTCTGGGCCGTTAATGAAAACTGGGCTTGGCCCGTAATATTATCAACGTGCCAGAACTGGTAATTTGAATCATTATCAGTATCTCCGCTTCTTTTGACCCGTCACGAGGTAGTGCGGGTCGAAAGATTTGAAAATTTTGTTTTGCGGATACGGGTTGAGCGTTTTTTTTATTTGGAGCGGACAAGAATCGGATCAGCCAAATTTCAACTGTTGTTATACAACAATCCGCAAATTTTAAAAATAAGAAAAAAAATATTTTCGTAAAAATATATAAAATATTTATATTATTTCAATATTATTTTTTAGAAAACAATAATATATAATTAAAATAATTATTTTTAATATAATTAATATTATCCGAAGCTGTTTCGATGGATTAATCGTGAGAATTGGATTTTTGAATCAGAAAAATTGACTCGATCCGTGGTGGGTCGGGTGGGGGTGGGTTGACCCGTAAACTCAGCCCTAGGTGCCACCCACTTCTTTTTTTTTGGCTTATACGTACACGGTTGTTTAATTTCGGTCATATTGTTTTTTCCTATTTGGTTGGTTGACCTGAGAACTCAAAAGCGGCTTCCAGCGATGCTACCACCGGAGAATATTCTTCCAATCACGGCGGAAGAGAGGCATCATTCTTTCGGTGAGGTTATCTCTCTTTCGGTGCAAAATCTAATCGCGTTTGTTTCTAGTCAACGTCCATGGTTGGAGTTTCTAGCATTAGGTTCTATGGACCTTCCTACCTCTTTCTCTTCCGCTGTCTCGCGCTCAAAAGTCAACCTCCGCCATTTCGTGGTTAACTACTCTCTCATCACCGCGGCTTCGATCACACTCTTCTTGGTTAGTAATCCGACGGCTCTTGTCACCCTTGCCACTTTTGCTATCTTGTGGTTGCTCTTATGCTTTTGTAGGGACCATCCTTTGGTCTTGTACGGTCGACAAGTTAGTGACAAAGTGATCTTCTTTGGATTGATCGTTGGCTCCTTCTGGGGATTGTGGCTCACGCATTGCTTCTTCAGTCTGGTTCTTGGGGTCTTGACAGGTGTCTTGCTTTGTTTGGTACATGCCGTCTTACGTAATCCAGATGACCTCTTTGTACAAGAAGAGGAAGTTGTTGTTCCTTCCCATTTTCTTCATTGGAGCTGAAAAAACTTTGTGCTTATGTTTTCACTTTTGTACTACGTATGTTTGGCCTTTGCTGTGTGTATAACTGTAAGCTATCTGATCATATGAAATAAACCATAATTTCTATGAATAACCATAACATGCAATTTCAAACCAAAGATGTTTCGGTTCATCTTGACATAATAGTTCAATCAACTTTAAAAGCTTATAGAAAAATTATATGTGTTATTGTTGTAGGACTACATACACTCGGGCAAAGGCCTTGGTAATACTGCTCAACTAGAAAAGTATGCATGGATCCATTAATTAGGATTGCACTGAGCTTGAAAGATCACCATCCTCTATATTGGCTTGAGGCTTTCACAGTTATGCTTCTCTTGTGTAAAGTTTCATAGCATAGCACCATATCCTCATACATCCATTAACTAGTCATCCAGAATGTATTAACTATTAAGTTTTTTTATGGACATAATCTATCAGGTATATATATTCTACCCAATTATCTCTTTCGGGTTTAGACAATAATATATAGTTTTTTATGGACATAATCTACCAGGTATATATATTCGTTTAACAAACTTATTAATATACTCTAAATAAAAAGTTATAATTTGTGGTCTATTTCAACTTTTTGATATAAAAAAATTGAGAGATTTAGATCTAGTTTAGTTGCATTTGTGTTTTTCACTTTCAAATCAGCTCTAATATATGTGTGACTTTTCTTAATACTATGAAGATTTGGGCCGAATCCCAGTTTTGGGCTGAAACCCATAATCTGAAACGAAACATATAATATGTAATATTAGTTTTACCTATATCGTCACTCGATCAAGTAACTTCTGAATTTGTCCTATGGTGTTTGTTCATTTGAGCTAACGCCACTCAGTATGATATTTTTTTAAACCAATATATATATATATATATATATATATATACATGGCTAATTTTGTTCAAATACAAAACTTATTCACATGTTAATACTGAAACAAATCTATCAACTGGTTATATTTTAAATTTTGCCAAAAATGGGTAAAATGTATTCAGCATGTCTATTACTAATTCTTTATTACTAGTTCAGATTAAAATTTATTTATTTATACGACATTTGTCACATATTTCAAATCTTTCACGAAAAAGTAAAGATTTTGATTTAAATTATTTACAATATTTAACTCAAAATGAAATCAGCTTTACTAAGAAAATTCAGTATATGTATATAAAAAGATTATTTCTTATTCAAATACAAAATTAATAATTTGTTTGTTATTTTTAAAACTTTATAATTATATTTTGAAATATTACCAAAAAAAGCATTAACAACACCGCTATTACTATATGTAGAAATGTATATATGTTTACTATTAACTTAATTCAACCCTTTAATACAATTTTGGAAGATTTAGAATTAAATTAGTTGCGCTATTTTTATTTCAAATTAAATTATCTTTACTAAGAAAAAATAAGAATATGCGTATAAGGATAAATCTTTTGGTCAAAATACAAAAATTAATCAGTTTGACCAATTTTTCGATACCGACAAAAAAATGGGATTACATTCTAAAATTTACCAAGACTATTAAAATGTATTAAATTTCTCAATTATTATTCGTAGATTTTAATTTATTTATTAATTGGTACGAAGACTAAATAAAATAGAAATGAAGTAATTTCTTGGTGAAGATAAACCAAAAAAGTGTATATATACTAGTCCCTGGTATCAGATTTGAAGAAAACATAGCATTGCTTTCCCTTAATTAAACCCTCCAAACATGCAAGTTTAAACAATAGAAAAAAATATCTCCAACCTTCTTCTCACCAAAAAAAAACATGTCGACCAATGAGACTTTAACTGATTCGCAACTTCAAATGGTTCCCGCCTATGGCTCTTCTTCAGACATCATGAGCGTCGACGGCGAATCCTCTCGTACGGCTTCGTACAATGATCTTGTCCAAAACCCTTATCTTTTCTTGGACAAGCTCCGTGATTTTCTCGAAAAAATTGGCAAAACTCTGGAGTGAGTTTTGCATTTTTTCCTCCCTCTATTTTTTGTGTGTGTTTTGTGTGTTTATACTAAAGAATTATTTTATAATCTACATCTAACTGAAGGTTTCCTACTGTGTGCGGAGAGAGTCTGGATCTGCATCAGCTTTTCGTGGAGGTCACAAAACGAGGTGGTCTTCAAATGGTATGTATCTCTATATGGTCTTAATTTAATATTTAGCATGCATGCTTCCAATTGAACATCAAGTTTTAAAGCTTTTGTTGTTTCGTGAAATCCATATATATATATATACGTAATACAATCTTGTGTGTCTTTGAAATCCTGGTGTGATTCTAGGTGATCAAGAAGCGTAAGGCAAAAGAAGTGACTGAAGCATTTAACTTGAAGAAACCATTGACCAACGCAGCATATGTTATAAGGAAGAATTATCTGAGGATGCTCTTTGAATTCGAGCATGTGTATTTCTTCCGACAACCATTTTCTTCATTCTGGGAGAGAGGTCTGATAATGATAATTATTATAATAATCTTTTTTTTTTGTCTAACTCTGAGATTAACAACATAAACTATGTTCTCCCCTTTTTTTGGTTTTTTACAGAAGAAGATGTGAAGCGCCTTGTGGAGTACAGTGCACATGACAAAGGTACTCAAGTTTACATGCAAGCTGTGTAATTAATTGTATCAATGAGTCTTGAGATTTTGCATTGTGAAACTTTCAGGTATACAACTTGGCTCCATGATTGATGAATGGACCATCGATGGGAAGTTTGACGACGGCTATCTTGTGACCGTAAAGATGGGGGGATCACAGGAGCTCAAAGGAGTGCTTTACCACTCTGCTCCTCGCGAAACTCCTCGGAGACGCAAGAAGAAAGCAAAACTGTCTCATGTGGATTCTTTGCGCCCTAAGTTCCGCAGAAGCGGTTATAACTTCTTCTTCGCCGAGGAGCACAAGAGGCTTAAGGCTGCGTACGCTGGGCAGGAACGTTCCCTCCTCAAGGAGATCGGGAACAATTGGAGGAACCTCTCTCCATCTGATAGAGAGGTAACGAAGTAAAACTCTCTCTTAAAACATAATGAATGATATTTGTTTTAACGGGGTTTTGTTTTCTTGAATGATTTATGAAAATAGATTTATCAAGGAAAAGGGGCTGAGGATATGGAGAGGTACAAGATGGATATGGCTGCGTACAAATCCTTCCTTGATTCTTATAATGCGGCGGGAAGTGTTGCTGCGACTGATGATGCTGTGGCTGAGGCTGAAGTTGAGGCTGAAGCTGAGTATGAGGCCGAGGCGGGTCTCTAGTCTGTCTTATCTGCTTGCACCTTTTTTTATTTTTCAGCATTTTATAATTTAATAATAAGTTGTAGAGTTGGCCATAAATTTACATGCGTGTAATCTTTGCCAAACTTTTACATAAGTTGTTGTCTTTCCTTTGTTCTTTGTTCTTTTTTTTTCTGTTTTTATGTTTCCCTTTGAGAACTTTTAATTTAATCATAAGTTATTTAACTTTCTTAGTATTTTATTTCTGCAATTTTTTTTATAATTTTCTGCTAACATCAATTTTATGTATTAAGGCATGATACTAGCAGAGAAAAGGGAGATTTTTCTAGTATCATGGTTTTATCCTGGTTGTTTTTCTAAGTTTTTAGGGATATTTTCGTTTTTGTTGATTTTTGTAATCGAAGAGATATTCCGGACTTCGTTGTTATGGTTAGTACAGATTGTTAGACGGGTTCTAGAGTAAAAATTTTGGAAGGAATTTCTTCTGAAACAGCTTTAACCAAAGAAAAAGATATATCTTCATCTCGAGAACCTTTATCGTGTAAACAATAAAGGTGACTGCAGTCCGTTATGATGCAGAAAAAACATTTCAATTGTTAAAAAGAGTGAAACAAGATCATTCTGATAACAGTGTATTTGTAACATCCAACCAAATTTCAGTATGGACTTCATCATAGATTTATCTTGTAATCGTATTTGTCATATCATATTTTTTAATAGATTATATTGTTTCTCAAGAGCTTGTTTTGTTTTTTGGTGTGATGTATCATATCAACATTTATGTTATTGTCTTTGATAGACAATATTGAATAAATAATTTTTTTTAAAAAAAGAATAAATAATTTTTAAACAAAAAAAAGCATGATCTTAGCCATAAATATAATACATTCTGAATTAAAATGTGTACAATAAAGAAATGCATAACAAAAAAATGAATATGAATATAATAAAGTTTCTGAAATCAGTGGACTAGAGATTTTAATATTTTCATGAAATATCTAACACCATATCCAACTCATTCCTATTTTAGAGATTTATATGATAAAATAAGAATGTTATAATTTTCTTCCATTTATTGAAAAAGTTAATTTTCTTTTATACATAGAAATTAATCTAACATTCATGTAGAAAAGGAAGGAAATATATATATGCCATTGAATACAATGAAACAAAATCTTATCTCTATTTTGTCACATCTTAGAGATGAGTTGGAAATGATGTAAGCAGTTAAACATCTATATTATTAAAACTGAAGTATTTTTGAAAATTGTTTGGAAACATAGATATCATTATAAAAAAGAAGTATAATATTGTTTGGAAACAATGATAGCAGTATATTAAAAAGAAAAAAAGTTGTAATAGATTTACGTTATTAAGAAAAAATGGAAGTCCATTATATTATGACAAACTGTCTATATGGGTCAGCTCTACAATTAAACTTTATATATACATTTCAAATCAAAATAATAATTTTAAAATTTATTTATATCAAAATTGATTCAAAAATATATAAATATTCGAAAATTGATGTTTACTAAAATATTTTCCAATAACCATTATAAAAAAAGTTTTCAATATATAAGAAAAATACAATACAAAGTCTAATTTCAAACACCAACTTAAATTATGGTTTTATATTTCAAATTAATTTTTAAAAATATAAAATATGTGATTATTTTTATACGATGGTACATATAAAATGCTATTAATTATAAGATTACTAATATGATGGTACGTATAAAATACGATTAGTTATATGATGACACATATATGATATATAATAGTGACATTAAAAATAAATAAAAACATACTTTTGAAAAAAAATACATCCGCGCGGGCGCAGGAGTCAAAGTCTAGTAGTAGGTTAAAATTTCTGTTAACTTCAAATTAATTTATTATGGCATGTCGTTAGCCATAAAATAATACATAATGCATAAAAAATGGGTACAATAATGATATGCATAACCAAAAAATGAAGTTCTGAAATCAAATGGATTAGAGATTTTAATCTTTTCATGAAAATACAGTAAAAAGTCTATAAATTAATAATGTTGGGACTATGATATTTTTATTAAGTTATAGAGTTATCAATTTACAAAAATTTCTTTATTATTTAGATTTTACCGTATATACATTAATTAAACTTTAAAAATCAGTGTTTATACTATTTTATGATATTATTTGGTGTATGTAAAATATGTTTCAGAATTTAAGTGTTGTTTTAGATATAATTTTACTAAATAATATCAAATATATTGAAATGTTAAGAAAACAAAAATGAATTCTATTGTGAATATAACATAAATAAATGGACAAATCTCCAAAATAGCACCTTTCTAAGTTTATATCACAAAAATAGCACTCAAAAATTAAAATGACCAAAATAGCATTTTATCTTTTGAAAAATTTAAATTTTTTTATTTTTCAAAATTTGAAATCTTATCCCCAAAACCTCACTTCTCAACTCTAAACCCTAAAACCTAAACTTTAAACCCTAAATTCTAAATTCTAAACCCTAACTCCACCCCTTGAGTGCTATTTTTGTGACTTTTGACCTTAAGTGCTAGTTTGGGAACAAAAACTTGATTTAGTGCTATTTTGGTCTTTTTCTCTAAATAATATAACTTTTTTTATACTTATAAAAAAAAAATTATTAGTTTATGATTTTAATGGGAGTACTATATATTTACATAGGATTTTCTAAAAAAAATATTATCTTATCAATTTATGTATTTTGAACCCGTTCAACTCGGGACCAAAAAAAATATTAATTTGCTGTGTTTATTAATTCATGGAGTATAAATTTATAGAAAATTATTAATATTCCATGTTTATTAATTTATAAAAATTCTACTGTATAGATTAACTAAGCACTTAAGCATACTAGCTTTCTCACTATCGAATTTGATATCTTTTTCGATTGTGTTTATCGAATTTTATCTCTGTTTAGGAAATATAAATGTTGCAAAACGAAAGAGATCGATAAAGCCCTATACAATAACAACAGAAGAAGAAGGGAAAGAATGATAATAGAATAGGTAGTTTGCGATACAAGTCAAACATATACATACACACGAAACAGAAACTGATTGAAAAAAAAGAATCAGCCAAAGAAGCTAGGATCATAGCCATTGCTAGAAGTGGCCAAGACATAGTAAGCAACGATGTGACCAATAGAACCCCAAGCAAGCACATCAACAATGTTGAACCCAACTGGATCGTTCGACTTCAGGAGGCTTACGTACTCCTTAGCACGATCATCTCCTGCTTCGAAGTGGGTTTTACCGTTCTGCTCCGGCACCTGTTTGGCCACGTTCTCTCTCTGGAAGTTGAAGAAGACGAACCGGCCTAGGAAGAGGGAGAGACCCGTGCTGAGGCTTATGACGACGGATGGGCTGAGCTCGGCTCTCACGACGGCGGAGGAGGAAGATCTTCTTCCGGAGGTGGTGGATAGCTTGGGTAAGGGAGAGGAGGAGCCACCGAGACGGAGAGGACGGAGGCCGTAAAATGAGATGGAGTTTGGGTTTTTCGGAGAGATTACAGTGGAGAAAGTTGTGGGAGTGAGCAAAGCAGATGCGCTTGTCGCCATGTTATCTTCTTCTTCTTCTGAGTGTTTCAGTGCAATAGACAATGAGTGGTTTTGGATTTATGATCTTTAGCTTGGGAGGAGGATACGATTCCGGGTTGATGATGTGGCTATCTATCATTGGTTCTTTTTGGATTATGAGATTTCAGACCAATAAAATGTGTCTTAAAAAGTCCCTAGTTTAGGCGGTTTCAACATAAAATTCAAATTTGCGCTAAGGCCCTCACAGTTTATACGTTTTTCCTTAAAAACGCCTAAGTTTTACTTCTGTTCGAATTATTCCACGTATATTGCGAAAACAAACTATCAATATTTACGTTAAAGCCCTCTAATTTAAACGGTTCTACTTATAGCCCACACTTATTTTATAGTCCGTCACAACACAGAACCAGCTCAAAAGGATCAAATCGAGCCCTTAACAACCTCTTCTTGATGTGGCCAGAGTAAAAAGTTTATGCAAACCCAAGCTGAACTTCAACACTTATGTACAAGTACAACATACATGGACTGCAACACTCATAAGAAGAAAAACATAACTAACAAATCGACTCTCTCTCTTACTTGTACAACACATTCATTATTAACACCACTAGAGATTCGGTTTATTACTGTTAATTTTTACAGGACTGTGAATGATAATAAGCTCTTTTATTCTTCTGATAGCTCGAATGACTTATAGATATGAATCAAGGTAAGAGTAGTTGTGGTGCCGGCCATACTCAAGGAGACTACCATAAGTGCGGTCCCAAACACCAATGAAGAGTGCTTCTGTGTCAGGGCTGAAGGATATGCCCGAGATCTCCCCAAAGAAATCAATCTCCTGCTCTGTCTCATACCCTTTTGAGACGTCGTAGACATGGACAAAGTCAGCCGGCTCAGCCATGGCCATGTACTTCCCATCAGACGTGTAGCGGATGGAACGGATTGCCCCAAGGTTACCCCTCAAGACAGCAACAGATTTAGAGAGGTTGCGTACGTCCCAGACCCTGCAGGTCTTGTCTTGGTTACCTGTGGAGAATGTGAGCCCATCCGGGTGCCACGCCGATGCAAAGGAGAAGTCTAAATGTCCTGCTACCGTTCCCAGTGTCTGTCAGGAAATTTCCAACTAGAGTTAGAAGAAAAAGCGTATTCATTTAAAAGACTTTTGAAGATTAGAGAGTGTCTCTGCACTTTTCCAGTGTTGGGGTCTACGAGAAGGCCCTCTGGGTTGTCTCCCACAATCGTCAATAGTTTGCCATCAGGACTCAGTGATGTGTGCTGACATTAAAAAATGATTCATGGGTACAACTCATTACGTATAACTTATTGCCACAAGTGTGACACATCAACTTATGCCAAAGGAAAAGTCAAGAATCAAGAAACAAGAAGGAACTTACATTGACTGGCCAAGGAAAGTGAAAATGGTTAACAAGCTGATATCTCTCCATATCAAAATCTCTGACTCCACAATCATTATTCGAGGCGATGAAGTGAAGCGCGCCACTGCAGAAAAAAACAGACGCCAAATAATATGTTATTTGTTGGCAAAAAAAAAGACTACATGGAGCAAAAAAAAGAAAAGCAAGTACACCTGGGTTTGTTATAGATCTCAATTGCATTAGTGATAGCATTGTCATCATATGTTGTCCTCCAGCAAAAGCTCACACCAGGTCTATCAAGATGCTGAATCAATTATCAACAGTTGATTAGATTGCATGTACATGAGATCATTCATCCATGCTTCCTAAGAAACGAAACTCTAGAGAGCTTACCTTGCATATAATTTCTCCTTGAAATCCACCAGCAACTAAAAATTTATCTTTCACAGCAAGTGAACTCACTTGAATCTTTGTAAATCCCTCCAACAAACTTCCAGGATGTTTCTGCAACCCACACAACAACCTACCATAAGCTAGCTGATGTAAAGATTAAATTTTATAGAAGAAGAACATTCTAACCTCGGATGGGGAAACATGACCTTGAAGATTGAGAACCTCATGCTTTCGACATTTCAATGTAGAATAGTGGTTCACCAAAAAATTTGACATAAGGTAGACATCGTGCTTAGATGTTGCCCATACCAAATTTCTCAACTACCAATACAAAAGAGAACGAATGAATTTATTACATGTCTCCACGTAAAAGCTTTGAATGAATTGAATAAAAAAAGAGGCTATGGCTTTTTGAAGATAAACCTGGAAATGAATAATACTTGATTTGATAGATCTTGAGTTCCGCCAGAAATCATAGAAAAGAGACCCTTTCTGTGTGACCATGCAATCCTGAGGATGTGATTAAGCAAATGAATGAGATATGATAACAGCTGAAAGCATAAGGGTGAGAGAGAGTGAGGGAGGAAGACTTACTTTAGCCGAGGAATCACCAGAGTTAGGGACATTTTCATAGTTTATGTACTGTTCAAGTCTAGTTTGTCTGTATTGGTCTCTGCTAATGGTAATACTGAGTCTGCCCCAAGGAATGCCCTGGATGTCTTTCCCTTTCCGAGCTTGAGCAGCTGAAGTATCACCTATTTTGTTATTCTGTAACCAAAGAGTAAGGGATTGCAAAGAAAAACACTCACTTCCAATATTAGCTAATACATTTCACTCAATAGGGATTAGAATTCTTACAGAGTAGTCAAACTCGTCGACATCAGAGTCCCATGCATCCCCATGAAAATCATCATCTAGACCGTCATGAACCTCTTGCATTTGATCACCAACATGGTTCATGTAGGGGGCAGGATCCTCCGGTTGGAAATTGGACATTTTTATTTTAGTTGGATTATAAAGAGGCACCTGCATATATGTGGAAGATCACCTTTATTTACAGAAGCTACAATACTAGAATCCAGTTGAACAACAAGCTCAAAATAGAAAGTCCTAACAAGTGAAGAACATTTTATAAAGAGACAGCATCTTAGATTTGAGACTTGAGGAGACCATAGTTTATCTGCTTGAGTTGCACTTAAAATCTAGACAGTAGATGCTCAGAGATCCAACAAGCAAAGCACCACTAAAGAAAGCAAAGATCAAAACATCCGAGAACCCTCTCCGCAAAGATTTTTAAAAAGAGTCCATGTCCGATTTCTATGTTATCCGACGAACAAATCGACTTCTACGGCTCAGACACACTCAAAAGTGAGTTCAGTTTCAGCAAGCAGCAAAACGAAACCAAAGTGAAAACAATACAAAGAGTACAAAGCGATGGTAATATAGCATAAACAAGAAGCACAAACTCAGTAACACGCACAAAAGGATTGGCTTGCCAGAGAGAGAGAGAGAGCGAGTCCAGAAAACAAGAACAAGGAGAGAGACAGAGAGAGGACAGAGATTTATCTTCCTCCTTCACAGTCCCTACCAAGGACGGTCCCAATTTTTTCACAGTCCCTACCATTTTACCCTTCCATTATTAAAATTGTCTCAGACTATTGAGGGACTGATTTGTCTTTACCTCATTGCCCTTTCTGAAGAGTAATAAGTTGCGATCATTATGTAATTAAAACTCTCGCCAATGTAAACTCTTCTAATCATATTCACAAATCCACTACTACAAAATTCCTAACTACTAATAGATATTAGTATAGTCGTGTTAACAGTTTTCTTTCATGTGTATCAAATATAGAGAAAAAGATTTTACAAAATCTCTCATACTATTTTTGTTTTTTCTTCTCTACATTAGATTACAACACAAGGGTTTCAAAAGCAGCTTTCATTATACTCAACTCTGAAGTCAAATCTACATTATCAACCACAAGATCTCCACCATCATACGATTTTCTCTGTCCCTCCCTATCTGCTTCTTTTATTTTAACTTAGAAAGAACGAAAAAAGTGGTGACCCAAGTTAGATGAGGAAGGAGATAAAAACCAACTAACATGATTCTTCTTCTTCTTCTTGGAATCTGTTCTCTCTCACTCTTTGTATGTGCAGACGTTTGGAGCTGTATTTATGCAAAACTCAGCAGAAGATGTTCTCTTATGGCGGCTTTTCCTAACAGAACAATCTTCTTCTCTGCATAAAACAGAACCAAATTGTGGGTGTTAGTTCATTGCATTCTTGTTCACCACAGCAGAGTCAAGGCAAGGAAGGACTTACGTGTAGTTGGGACTCTCGTATACTTTCAAGCATTTCAGTTATTTCCATCTGCTTCATCACTGTGGCGTGTAAAGCCTGCAACCACCACTGCAAAATGTCAAACTCCATACTGCAACTATGCAGAGTTTGTGAGAAACAAAACAGCAATTTATTACCCTCTTTGTTTTCTCGAGATCAAACTCAACCGATTTGATTCTGTCTAGAGAATCCATCAGCATTCTCTCCTTCTCGACGGGGATTTCAACCGGTTTGTTCCTGATTTCCTCATACTTTCTCTCAAGTTTCTGAATACGCTCCAAACATGGGCCAATCCGGTCTTTCATTGTGGTTTCCCTAGGAATTGCGGTGAGAGTGCTCCTACTCTCATCTTCCGTTGGACTCGAGGGAGTAATGGTATGCTTCCTTCTCGAAAGCTCAAACGGGATATAACGGAAAACTGCTGCTAGTTTCAGCAACAAGGAGAGTATCCTTTTGGCTAGGCTCTCAGGTTTTATGCTGTCAAGTGTTCCCTTTAAACTGAGATCGAGTTCGAGCATTTGATAATGGGATTGCCTTTCCTGGCCTCTTCGGTTAGTAGGTATGGCAAAATTGTCATCGCAACTATAATAGCCATTAACATCTGACGTCCTAGCCTGCGTAGATCATATTGTTTCTCGTCAGTATAAAAAATCTAGAGCGGATTGTTGACAAAAATGTACATACACAATAAAACTCACTTCCTCATAAGCTGAATTCACATGAGCAGAGGCTGAGCACATTCTTCCAGTAGGAACATCAGAACAAAATATAGATTCTGCTGCTGAACTCTCAGCTTGCATAGCCTAAAATTCAAAATTGGTTTGTTATATTAACCGGAAAGAAAAGTTGTAGAACAAACAGGGATATTGGGTTGATAGCGCCATTTACCTTAGATGGATGTATACTAATGTAGGATGAAGAATTCTGCGGGTCACTCAGTTTCCTGGTAATCTGCCTAAAGAGTGATGATTCTCCACGGTAGATGAGCTAATAAAGGCACAGATCTTAAATGAGCTTCATGTACAAGTTCAGACTAATGAAAGCTTACTTCTACCTAAAAAGTTCCCAAGCTTACCTTCATTGTTTCAGGATCATTCCAGGGTCCTTTATTAGAGCGAAGACACCCCCCGTCGCCAAAGCAAGAGCATGAACCTCCTAGGAAGTCTGGCAATTGGCTACATTTGGATAACCATCTGGTAAGTAGTGGCTACAAATGATACCAGGTGTATAGTATGAATGGAAAGCAAACTTACCTTGAATCAATGACTTCGTGTAATTTGGATAAAGATTTGGGTTCTAGCACCTGCAGCAGCAGCAGAATAAGATAAGACTACACATGGTAATAGCTGACCAAAGAGAATATTAACTAGGTTGAGAGCTTGTACATGTATCTTTGCGATGGTTTTTGCATCAAGAAACTTCTGAGCAGCAGGCCAAAGCATCTTCTTGAAACCTGTTCCAGCATTTACAATGTACATTCTGTGCAGCGTCTGCAAAAATAAGATGTAACTTGCAACAATCCGGTATTGTATGCAAAGAAGGAGATATAAGATGTAAATTGAGAAACTAAAGTACCTCAGGGTAGTAGCTGTTGTCTATCTTCGCCATGGCAGCCACAAGACTTGCACCTGCTGATGTAAAATTCTTCATGCCCTGTGATTAACATGACACCGCACAGCTAAGAATATGGAAGCACTAAAAGAAAAATACCACAATGCAAAAATAGATTAAGTACCAGTCCTAGCACATCCAGTATTGTAGTGGAGGAATAGATACGGCGCTTTGCTGCAATTGAGCATGCAGGGAACTTCTCAAGAAGAGCTCTCTCAAACTCTTGCACATGATACTTTAGATATCTGTCAATGGTAGTGATACGCATAAGCTTAGAGGGATGAGCTTTCCCAAGTCTTTCAATGTAGACAGGTCGTCCTTCCTTGTCAACTCCATGATAGCCTTGAGGATAGTATTGCAGAACTTCTTCCAGCTCTTCGAATTCAAAATCCTACCATCCACATACACATAGAAAAAAGTAAATAAATACAAGAGCTTGATGATGGAACAACAAACAAGCTGGTGGTGCCAAACTTAACTCAGTGAAACCTTACCTCTAGTATGGTATCTGTCCCATACTCTTTTCTCCAACTAAGCATCTCTTCCCACATCTGGATGGTTTTCTCAATGTTAAGATCCCTTGCCTTCAAAAATCTACATATATAACACACATCACATAGTAAACTCAAAAAGACTAGAGTTCTTATGTAAAGAAGGACAAACAAACAAACCTGAGAAGAGTATGGTAGTCATCGTGTCTTGGAGGTAACAAGTCTCTGTGGAGAAGGTGACGGCGAAACTCAAGCACAAGGGTCTCCTCTTTCTCATCACGTACATCTTCAATGGAGGTTACTGGAGGAAAACGATAGTCAATTTTCCTTTTGCCTCTTTTCTTCAAGGAATGAGTGAACTTGGTAGAAGCGTGAATGGCCTTCTTCTTCAAATTGCCGATCTTAGAGCGGCGCCTTTCATCTTCTTCAGAGATATCAAAGTCGAGAGAACCGTACTCTTCAATGCCTTGAAATAGACAAAGTCAAAAGTAAGTATCTTTAACGTCTAACATGAGACAGAAATTTTTAAGAAGAAAACTTTACCAGACATATCAGTTAACTTAAAAAGGGAAGGAAGGAGGCTTCTAGTAGATGCAGAGGACATGCATTTGAGTTAGATGAGTATCACTCATGAGGAAAACAAAACAAAACCTGGAGGCAAGGAAGGGTTGGTGTTACTCAAGGTATGAGAAAGGAAACTAATTAAGAATCTATCTATCTTTCAATTAAAAAAATAGTATGATCATGTAAGTAACTATTCGTTTCTTAACACGGACATAAACACGAAAGCGGAGATTTCCCGTGAACATGAAGCGAAAAAGACTAAACCTTTTTATGTTCTTCTCCAGATCTGCGCTCTTATTCACTCACTGGAGCATTGAAGTCGTATCTACACTTGTCTTCTTCTCCTTAAAAACAAAATGAAACGCATAAGCTGAGGTGAGGTGAGGTGGCCATAAATGTAAAATCCCGAAACTTAAAAAAAAATAAAACGAAACAGTTAAAAGATGACAAGAGAAGACCCACGAAGAATCTAAATGATTCTCACCGACAGACACTCGATAATTTGAAATCGAAGCAATGCGGAATGAAGACAATACAGATCCCACCCTCGGACAAGAGAACACCACAGGGAGGGGGAGGGCTCTCCAATAAAGAAAGCTCTGAAATTTACCTTAAGATGAAACCACACCATCTTCTTTCTGCTGCTTCTTCTACTTCTACTTCTTTAGTCGTCTTTGAGTTTCGCTACTTAATTATTATATCATATTCCCCCTTTTTGCATCTTTTTTATTTTATTTTGTTTTAAAAATAAAATGAATTTCTATAGGGGGTTTGGTATTTTCATGTCGGTCCCTCCAATGGTCCCTTTTTCTGTAAACAGACAATAGGGAAGGTAAAAAGGGTGGTAGCTTCGTCAGTAACTTTTTCTTACCCCCTTTGCTCTCTCTCTCTCTCTCTCTCTCTCTCTCTCTCTCTCTCTCTCTCTCTCTCTCTCTCTCTCTCTCTCTCTCTCTCTCTCTCTCTCTCTCTCTCTCTCTCTCTCTCTCTCTCTCTCTCTCTCTCTCTCTCTCTTTCTCTCTCTCTCTCTCTGCCTTCACTTTGCATGCGTGTCTCCCTCCTTTTCTTCCCTTCTATTGAATTATCGAATTTAAAAGGTTATATTTCAACATTACTTAAAACGACAATCTAATAAGATGTTTTAAAAAGGTTTGATTCACGTATCTTCTTACACTTTGTAAAGTTACCTTAAGATTTTCTATAAGAACTAAACGTGCTTTCTCTAAAAGCAACAAAAGAAAAAAAAAAAGAGTGTTTTGTTTTGATTACAACAAAAGGATGGTGGTAATTAATTCGAGCAAGTTGACTTTTCATACAACCAAACCACATACTGTCTTTGGACACGTGCCATGACCAGTCTACTGTGTTTAATGCATGCCTCCCATCATTTTTAGATTCTATACTAGGATTCTTGATTTATGTAGCATTAAATAAATACATCACTCGCTTAATTCATTATTTTCTTCTAAATAATTTCTACTACACAGTTTTACCCACTCAGCTCCTATATGCTTTTTTCTTTCTCAAATTCTCAGTATAATATCATCATTTTTCAAACTGGTTTTCGAATAATACTTGAGGCTGGTGTAACTCCTCTCTTATCACCAATCTTGTACCGTTTATTTTCTTCTTTGATGGTTCTTTTTAAAAATTGTTTCGCCATTCCTTTTTAGTTAATTAGGGAGGATTTAAGAGAATAAGAATAAAAATTTCATAAATTAGAACTCATGGTAAATGTAAAATACTTAAATTTATGTGGAGGAAAAAAAAAGGGAAAATTGTTTTTTTAGAGCAAAAAAATAGTAATTATGTTCCTTTATACTAATCTATACTACTTTATGTCCCATTAGACTAATTTTTTCAAAATGGCAGTAATGCCCTTAAAATTATAATTTTTTATTCCTTTTTTCGTTTTTTTTTTTTGTTTTTTTTTTCCTTTTTCGTTTTTTTTATTTTTTTAAAAAAAAATTGATTTTTTTTTCAAAATATAAAAGTGAATATTCTCAAATATTTTGTTTCCATATTTTTAGGAACTGATTTCTTATCCTTAGAATACAACTAATATGTAGAAACCGATTTCTACAGTTTTTTAGAACTATAGTAATGTTTAGATTTTGATTTCTACATGTTTTAGATTTATAGTAAATCTGTAGAAGTCGGTTTCTACGTGTTTTAGATTTATATTAATGTGTAGATTTTGATTTCTAAAGATTTTAGAACGATAGGTTAAGCGCGAAATGTGTATTCTAAATATTTTTAGAATATTCCTATTTACATAGATCACATATTCTAAACATTGTAGATTCAATGAAAAAGTGGATTTCGTTTTCTACTTCGTAGAATGTCATTTCTACTTTATTTAGAACATAATATGAAATTTATAATTTTAACTTTTTTATAACTGGAAAAAATATCACCAAGTTCATATAGGTATTTTATCAAAAGTTCTTATTTTTCCAAATTTTTTTTGTTTGTAAAACTATTTATTAAATTTATTTTCAAAAATATTAAAGGGTGTTATAGGAAAATATGACACAAAATATAGATTAGTCTAAAGGGACATAGTTACCATTTTTTTGTTCTAAAAAAACAGTTTTCCCAAAAAAAAAATGCAGGGCCCTTTGTCCATTTGGCTTAAAGTATTTACTGTTGGTTACTAATAAAATGGGTCCAACAGTAAATGAGAATGGTCCCATCAGACATAACAGTACGTTACAGAAAACAGCTTACAACATTACTTCGGGGGAAAAACCATTTACATCATTATCAAATGATTTTTATTTATCTTTTTTTTATATGATTATCTTTTTACCCGAATAAAAACGACACAAGCCACTGTCGTTTCTTCTTCTGTCCAACCGCATCATCGAGCCATCATTTGCCATTAAGTTTTCACTCTGCCCTTCAACTTCGTACCGGCAAATAAATCCGGGTAAAAAGCATTTAATGATCGGATACTCCCACCGGCAAATAACCCACTACTAATTACATAATTATTGGTCAAAAGATTTTCATTTTTTTCGTGAGAAACCGATGGTCCAGACTGAGATTTTTTTTTTTTTTGGTCAACGGTCCAGACTGAGATATAATGCATTTTTATGGTTACATCTAAGGTATTGTGTATATTCACACACACACATACATCAAATATGTTTACAAAATGCATGTACAGTATTTATTCTCTTTGACGGCTTCAGTATACATAGACAGAGAGGTGTTGGTTATAACTTATGAATATGACTTAAAAACGAATTGACCTGCTTTTCAATATGTAAATCCAAATCTAATGTCGAGCAAAAAAACATATAAAACTGTGTATGCATTCCGACTTGCTGTATACAGATCATTTAATATAGTACATATCTAAATTCTCCCTTGTGAAATATTTAGGCCTCATAGTAACGGTTGATGCATCAATTTTATAAAAAATCAAGAAAAATGTGTATAAACTAGGCAACAAAGATGGCCAAAGAACAAAACAAAACACCTAAAAGTAAATATATTTTGATTAACTTAAAAATTGGGATATACAAGAGGAAAAAGATAAAAGAAGGATTTGGATGTGATCGAGAGAATCCAAAGATGGAGAGCAACTTGACATTGTGACAAAGAAGATGGCGAAATCTCCCTTCTGCAGTGCAGAGGACTGCTGAATAAAAGTCCTTCTGAATAAATTACAAAGTTCATAAATAAACAAAATACCAAGAAAAAAACAAGGAAATGTCACTTTCTCCACAGAATGACAGCCATAATAATAATATCTAATATTATTCCAAAGCCCCAAATATTCTCCATTTATGGTCGTTTTCGTTACCCTTGCATTTTATACTTACATTTCATAGAAATACTACACATTTTCCAAAACAAAATTCGGTTTAAGTTTTTAAAAACAAATTAATTATCAGTATATCGTATTTTCTATAAACATAGGTATGTGATTTTACTATATAAACAACTGGTCAGGGTACATAGAATACATGTTTTATTATGCTATACATGAAAATGCACCCTACCTATCGATTAATCAAACATAGTAGAAAGTCAACTGTATATCAAGATAGATCAAGATTTTGAAAAAGGAGGCAGTGTAAGCTAATAAATGAAGGTTTTTATATGATATAAAACTTGTTTAAGCCTTAAGTTAACGAATAAATATACACTTGCAAATACTACAATATGGTTTTAACCATATAGTACGTAGTTTCTCAGAAATAAATTAAAACCAATTGTAGTATTTTCAAGCCATATAGTACAAACTCTCTTTCAAATAATATCGTGGTATGGAGTCCTGTAGAAAGTAAATTTTATGTATCAATGATTTCGATAATGATTTTTAGTCATAACTCAAACTATCACTTTTATGTACATATTTGCATGAGATTGTTAATTTAGTAAGGCTTGTATTTTTTTTAATAAACGGTGTGTTTTAGAAAAAAAATTATACAGATATCTTATCAGAATAATCAAATACCATCTATGTTTGGGGGTTTTTGCCTTTTTGGACATCGCTTTGAGAAGAAGCCTGACACAGTCTCTTTAACCCATGGAGTCAACTCTTTGACTTTTTTTTCTTTTGACCTTTGAAAGTTTTGAACTTCCCGTAAATTGTTTTGCTACAGTCGATGAACATTTCCTTTAAATAAAAGTCTAAATACACAATGAACTAATCACCAGCGGTCACGTGTGTGCTAACACTCACGATTAGCAATGTAGCACTCGCGTATTGACGGAGGACAAGGATTAGCAAGTCAAAGCTGTATCGAAACAAATAAATTAATTCAGTTCCGTACAGTAGAGTTAGAGGTTGGTATATCTCGTGGAAACTGTTGCTTAAGTAACTATTCTTCAGACGAGAGATGGGCCCTATTGATTTGATGGAATAATAGGCCCAGACAAAGGAGACCCCACAATGTGAAAAAAGAGAATGTAAATTTACTGTTAAACTTTTGGTTACAAAGTAACTAATGGTATGTCTACTGTAATACTCCATCCGTTTCACAAAAAGTGTCACTTAGACAATTTTCACACATATTAAAGAACTCATTAAAATACATTTATGTT